>NW_023494805.1:6521443-6820712 GCF_904425465.1 Colossoma macropomum
GCACTTTAAAATTCAGCAGTTACTCCCAGATAGTGAGCATATATCGGTCCGCTGGCTTGATATGGTCAGCACCTTACTGACTGTTTTCCACTGCTGGTCCACCCTCGGACTACCCAGATAACTGTCCTGCATACAAGCTCCGAGTAGTTTTTGATCTCCTCAAACAAAATTAAATGCCGGCAGACTTTTATTTTGGAAAATACACTAAGACAAATATTACAAACAACTCAGAGAGAAAAAAAATGTCTAGGTCTGATATAAAATGATTTTTATAGAAAATGTTGTTGCTGACACTGAGCTGGATTAAAATGATTTGCTATACTAATTTACAACGTATAACTAAAGAAAGAAAGGAAGAAAAATAAGTAAATTGGACTGTGAGGGAAAATGAGCGATGGTAAGTGGAATTTTGTCCATTACTCGGTTAAACCACCAGTGGGCCACCTTGAAAACACCGAGCAAAACACCACTGGACTTCAGTAAACAGATAATGTGAAAACTCCATGTTTACCTGAGTCGGGAAGTAATCAGATTTCTTCTTTGCACCTTACCAATAAATCCACAGAAGAAGACGTAAATATCAAAACATCATTGCTGTGCCTTTTTTTTAACATTGAGTCCCTTTATCAGACTTTTATCATCTAGAACAGGGGTCTTAAATTTCAGTAAGGTCCAGTTAGAGAAAATTTCCTCAAGCGAAGGTCCAGAACATCATAATGTCTAAGTTGCGTCATGATTCAGTGCCATATACTGTTTACTGAAGTAGCCTAGTATGTATATCAGCATCTTATACAGTCAACAACTGAATAAATAAATAAAAATAAATCAAATAAAGCACAATTCAGTCATATTTCAACAATATTTGTCAGTTTTCTCTTTTTAGAGCCGCCATGTGAAATAACTTCCCTCTGACTCACTTTCTTCTCCGACTGCTGTTTCTCGCCTCGTCCCTCCCCTGTGTGTGCATCACTCACTCACTCACTCATCGTAATGCACAGATCTGGTTGTCTAAGTAGCGTCACATGCGATCGGTCTGTGAGTCTCCGGGCCACTAAAGCTGCACCGTAATGACTAGAAATGCTACGCCGATTAAAATAGGACCACCCTATCGAAATTAAATAATTCTCCATAGTTTTATCAGTTATAGGTCCAGGTCCGCATAGGACAGCATCTGGGTCCGGACTCGGACTGCGGCCCGCCTATTAGTGACCTCTGATCTAGAGGATCAAGGATATTCAAATCCTTCATTACATCAAGCATGTAGTTGGTTTCGGCATCGTTTTGTTGCCGTCTCCTGGTGCTGTGTTAAATGTTGCTCACACATGAGTGGACCAAGAAAACGAAAGAAATCAGAGTAAGGGTACATATGCACTGAAAACCCCCTTTACTGGGCTAAAATCCAGCTCTCTTCATCAGATTTCTAGAAATCCAATAACGGCCTTAATTCAATCTGAGAAATCAGAGTGTGCTGTTTACATTAGCACTTGAATAATCAGATAACGGCCGAAATCCAGTAATGACTGTATTATTGGTGTGCACGTAAATGTGCACATTGTTAGATTAATGCTTTAACACTTGCTGGTTGATGACTTGAAAACCCCACCAGTTTGTATTCCCCAGTGTAGCCTGCGTGCAGAGTACTGGGAGGACAGGGTGAAATTTGGAAACCAGGAGGGACGGGGGCGTGTCCAACTTGCATAATCAAGCATATTAATCATTTTTCCCATTTTGTAAAGATTCAAGGACACTTCACTACAATTTAGTAGTTTCCTGGAAATGACAATAACGCATAAAAGATGCTTAACCGTTTATTAGTTAACACAGATTTCCTTAACGGCTTAAATTACGAATTTAACTCAATAAACAGCAAAAGTGCACAGTCTTAAACAATATAAATAAAATAAATACTGCAGCATCGGGGTGGAGCTACCCAGAATACTTTGCAGATTTGGTTTCTATTAGGTATCACTTATTTTTCTTTCATATACTTCATAAAAGAAAGTGTTCTAGCTTTTTTATGCCGAAGGTTAGCACTGAATATATTATATACATGTTTTGTAATTCTCACCATGATAGCAGTTCATATTAAAATTCAACAGTTCAGTCTGTAACGCTGTAAGACTTTAACAGAGTGATTCACGCTGGATGGTACAACTGTAAGGATTTGTGTTACTGTTGGGAACTCATCCAAACAACGCCATGACCGAAACAGTCGGTAACTGATACTGAAAAAAAACAAAAGGTGTCCATATCACCCAATATTATTAGCCAGCAGTCATATCGGTCAGGCTCTAATGGGAGCATCGCTAATTACATCCTTGAATCTTAAGGAACTAAAATAGATAAAACTAAGACTCGCCATTAAGGCATACAGCACACATAATATATGCACTACAGATATCATATAATAATCACAAAATAATCATTACAGACTCACAATGCAAAAGTTTTGGCGCCCCTAGTCAAATGAAATAAAATTAAATATGTTTCATTGATTTTTATAAGCATAATTGTCTACAGAGGAAGCCCATTTAAATACACAATTACTGTTTATGTTTGATGAATTTGACATACTGATAAAAATAAAACATCAAATGTGACCTGTGCAAAAGTTATGGCACATTTTATATTAGGCCATATTTAAGTGTGTTCTCTGTAGAGGATGTGAGTCGTTCTGTGAAAACGTTCACTTTTGTGTCCCTAATGTTTTACAGATATATTACACTTGAAAAACATGTTTGGGTTCAAATTTATTTATATTTTAAAATAAATCAATAAGTTATTTTAACAATTACACCTTCTCGAGCCGTCAATTTAGCAACATTGGTTTTTTAATCTATTATCTAGAATTCCAAGCACCACAGAAGAGCTCGTCCCCACAGTCATGTCTGAAAGGTGAGGCCATATTTTAAGATAAAAAAATGTTTTTCTGCTATTTTAACTGCAATAATCTACACATGACTATGATATATAAATTAAATGACATAAAGAAAACAATGCTAAATAAATATAAAATATATAATGAAAGTTGTGGTCCCCAGGAGTCGTGTCACTGGTGTTACTGCGTAACAAACAATCTCTTATTTTGAAATAAAAGTCACACTGATGACATCACTCGACTTCCTTTTACCTATTGTCTGAGGATCTATAAGGAAAAGCACATGGTGAGTCCACTGTGTCTTTCAGTTGTCATTTAGTTTCTCATTTAGCTCATGATTTCATATGAAGCTTTTAGCTGACGTCACTGGTGTGACCGACTTTATTCTTAGGTAACTGTGAAAAAATAGAATACAAATGGATTAAATTACATATTTTAGTGGATGTTCCATGATTGACGACATGTGGTTTGATGCTCTGTAGCAGTTATTTAGTAAAATGCATTTTTGTTAAAAATGTCACTGGTGTTACCTTTACGTGTAACACCAATGACGATCAGTGACTCCTTTGGATAGATGGAAAAGTGGACGTTTCTGTAGAATGACCCATGTGTTAACTTATTAAACCCGTCATTCAACCAGGGATGTTCAAACTTTTGCATATGAATTATGAGAAAGAGGACGTTTTTCTTAAATTAGTGGCTATTCTAAGCTGCAACAGCACACTGTTCGTGCTCCTAAGCACTGAGAACGCAAATCGTGATCCGACACTTACGTGTCATGAATTTGCACCTCCGTCTCAACGCATTTGTGTATCTTTAAAGTGTGTGAATGTCTGAAGCTCTTCCCACACTCTGAGCAGTAATAAGGTTTCTCTCCTGTGTGAATGCGCTGGTGTCTCTGGAGATGACTCAGTCTAGTGAAACTGATCCCGCACTCCGAGCAGTCGTACGGTTTCACGCCTGTGTGAATGCGCTGGTGTAGCTGGAGATGACTGTGCTGATTAAAACTTCTTCCACACTCTGAACAATGATACGGCTTCTCTCCCGTGTGAGTGCGCTGGTGTCTCTGGAGAACGTTCTGTCGAGTGAAGCTCTTCCCGCACTCGCCGCAGCAGTACGGCTTCTCTCCGGTGTGGATGCGCTGGTGTGTTTGGAGGTTACTCTGCACGTTAAAACTCATCCCGCACTGGGAGCAGTAGAACGGCTTCTCTCCTGTGTGGATGAGCTGGTGTCGCTGTAGAGTGCTCTGTCGGGTAAAACTCTTCCCGCACTCAAAGCAGTGGTGAGTTCTCTCCTTGCCTGGCTTCGTCTGTGTCTGTGCCGCGAGGAGAGGATCGGCGAAGGGTTGCTGAGCACTGAAGCTTCTTATGAACGCCATGTTCCCATATTCTAAGCTCTCCTGGTTTCAGCAGTGTGATTCATCCCCTTGGCATCTTGTGTTGCGTCTGGCGGTAAATGCGACTGCGCGTTCATTTCTGGAGGACAAAAACAGAAGTCAAAAAAAAAAAAGGCAAAAAAATGGATAACAATGATGCAGACAGTACCAAAAGTAGACAATCCTGAGTTTCAGATCAAATCAAAACCCACAAATCAGCACTAACGAGACAAAACTACCCAATTCCAAAAAAAAGTTGAGACAGTAGGTAAAATGCAAATAAAAACCAAAAGCAGTGATTTATACATGTACTTTGACTGTATTTCAACAAAAACAGTACAAAGACAAGATGTGTACTATTTTGTCTTATCTACTTAATTGTTTTCTTCTAAATACGCTCTCATTCTGCAACTGATGCCAGAACATGTTCCAAAAGTTGAGACAGCTGCAATTTAAGACTAGGAACATTGTAAAATGCTCAAAAAACATCTAAAATAGGTGATGGAATCTCGCTTGGATATCAAAGGAGCATACAGGGAAGGCCTAGTCCTTGTAAGTGAGGGTCAAGGCTCACCACTTTGCCAAAAATGCAAAAAATCCAACAGTTTAAAAATAACATTTCTCAGCTATTTCAGGTATTTCACCCTCTACAGTTCATGATATCATCAAAAGATTCAGGGAATCCGAAGAAATCTCTGTGTGCACGTCACCTTCGACCTCTCAGACAGCACTGCATTAAAAACCGGCATGTTTCTGTGATGGAGATCACCACATGGGCTCAGGAATACTTTGACAGACTGTTGTCAACAAACACAGTCCATCCCTACTTAAGACTGTACTATGCACGGTAGAAGTCGTATGTCAACAACGTCCAGAAACGCTGACGACTTCTCTGGGCTAAAGCTCATCTGAAATGGACTGATGCAGAATGGAAACGTGTATTGTGGTCTGATGAGTCAAACTTTCAGATTGTTTATGGAAAAAATAGTTCTGTGCTTTAAAAACGTCATGAATCTGACATAGACTTTTACTTAGGACCTTTCTCAAGAACACATTTCAGAAAAAAGATACTGTTGAATGAGGCCCGTAGATCTTAATTCAGTGTTATGCTAATTAAACAGGACTACTTATACTCTATTTGTAATGGCACGTGAGCTTGGCCAGCGTTCTTCAGGTGCTGACGATGTGCATGATATGCTCAGAGAAACATACTGTGACATAATTTATCATGATAATGATGAAGCATCGTCGTATTGCCTACCTACAGTAGGAGCTTCAGTCACAAAGGCTGCTCAGTGGGCTCAGTGTGAGTTTCAATAGGAACAGTGACAAAGGTGACCTCTGCATTTAGATCTATGGGAAAGACATCAGTGAACAGGACTGGAAATTGTGGTGGAAAGCACACGATCAATGACTATGAAGTGCAATTTGTAAGCAAAAACAGAGGACTGACCGTTTCGCAGGTGACCGGAATGGTCAATACACAATCAGTGCCCTCATCAAAGAGATGAATATGCATGAGAGGTCAGCAGTGTAGAAACCATAGACACTGTTCTACAGAGATGTGCAACCCAGTGACCTGGTCAGATGAGTCACCCTCACCGTGTCCTCCACAAGAGTGCAAAAGCATGGGCAGCGTACAGCAAGAGTCAAGAACAGCCCTGAATGCTTGACCCCTACAGTGAGGGGGTCCGGTGGCTCTGTTACGCTGTGAGGGGCATTTACTGGCATGGTTTGGTTCTGTGTGTCGCATTACAGGGAAGAGTCACTGCAAATCAATGCAAAGTTATTCTGGCTGATCTTTATTCTACACACTTAAAAGATGGTTCTTTAAGGGTTCTTTAGTAAAGAAAATGGTTCTACACAGAACCATGAACACATTTGTATGATTAAAGCGTTCTTTGCATCATGAATGCATTCTTCAGATTGATGGGGAATGTGTGGTAGAAAATGAAAATGGTTCTAGGTAGCACCAAAAAACGTTTTTCTATTGCTACACACTTACAAAAACGATGGTTCTTCAAGGGTTCTTTAGGAAATAAAATGGTTCTATATAGAAGCATGAACACTCACAGAACCCTCTGCCTGATAAAAGGGTTCTTTGCATTGTGAAAGAGTTGTTCAAATTGATGGAGAATGTGCTGTAGACGGTTCTACCTAGAACCTTTTTGAAGAGGGTTCTGTATCGCATCGAAAAGGGTATTTCTATTGTTACACATTTAAAAATGATGGTTCTTTAAGGGTTCTTTAGTACAGAAATTGGTTCTATATAGAACCATGAACACTCAAGGACCATTTACATGACTGAAGGCTTCTCTGCATTGGGAAAATGTTCTTCAGATTGATGGAGAATGTGCTGTAAATGGTTCTATATGGAACCTTTTCGAAAAGCGTCCTTCTATTGTTACACATTTAAAAATTACGGTTCTTTAGGAAAGAAAATGGTTCTATATAGCACCAAAAATTGTTTTTCTATTGTTACCCACTTACAAAACTAATGGTTCTTCAAGCATTCTTTAAAAAATAAAATGGTTCTATATAGAACCATGAACACTCACAGAGCCCTCTGCATGATTAAAGCGTTCTTTGTATCGTGAAAATATTCTTTAGATAGATAGAAAATGTGCCGTAGATGTTTCTATACAGAACCTTTTTGAAAAGCATCGAAAAGGGTATTTCTATTGTTACACATTTAAAAATGATGGTTCTTCAAGGGTTCTTTAGTACAGAAACTGGTTCTATATAGAATGATTTCCTCTTTCTACTGAAGAACCCTTGAAGAACCATCATTATTAAGTGTGTATGATGAGTTCTGAGGGGAGTGGTCTTTTCCAGGATGCCAACGTCCCAGGAGGGGCTACTGATGAGGGGTTTGATGGGTATGAAGATGGTGTAAATCAAATCTATGAAAGATGTGTGGAACGTACGCATGCAGCCTGTGGAGAGGACGGCGAAGGATGACTCATCTGACCATGCCATTCTTTCCACATCTGTGCTGACCACAGCCTGTGGTTTCTGCACCACTGAACTCTCAAACGTACACTCATCTTTGTAATGAGGGGTTTCTGCACTGCAGCTCTACTATAATACCCCCTCTGTGTGCAGCTGTGGACGGACTGTTCTTGCTGACGCTCCTGTTTTACTGAATGTGCGCTTCCAATCACAACTTCCAGCCTTACGTACTAAACACAGAGGTCACTGTTTCTACTGAAACACTAGTCAGGTGAGCAGTGACTGAACCTCCTGCCATCTGTGACCCAGTAATGAACCCTCTATTAAAGGGGAACTCCACCGATTTTTCAAAAATTGAAACAGAGATGTAAACAGAGTCGTTCAGAGTGGTTTGGTGTGAAACGCTCCACTCTAGAGAAACCTGCCAAGTCAGAATTGTTCACAGTGGTGGTGATAGGAACCAGACATCCACCTCTAAAAGCTCCCTCACAGAAAGTTATTACATTAAATGGTTATCAATACATCAATAGTCAATAAAATGTCTATATTTGTGTTGTAGTCATGGTGACCCCTGGTTCCTTTCGCCACCACTGTAAAGAAGAGTCTCTACAATCAACCATTTCACACCAAACCACTCTGAGTCACCCTGTTTACACCTCAAACACTGAATTATTAAATTTTTTTTATAATGGTGGAATTCCCCTTTAAAGTCACATATTTTCCTCTTGATCCAAAGTTGAGGCCAAATGGGCAGTTCAGCGTTTTCACGCGTGCCTCAGAATGTGGTAGGACTGCGTAACTGTATCATACAGTGCACCCATCTGGAAACATCTGCACTCGTTATGTTTCTCCACTTATTTATTCAGGTTTTCCTCCGTCACGCGTCCGTATATGATCTGTTCATTTATCTGGTGAGTCTGAACTCAAATTTTTTGGCATGTTCACAAATATGTGCTTAAGTCATAATTCACAAAGAATTAAAGAGGCAGAATTTAACATACGGCTATTCTGGATATAATCACACATAATCACTGTTATAACACAATAATACAGGCTTAGACAGTCATATGCAAAAGTATGTACACCCCTGGTGCTGAACACCACCAGGAAACAGCAGAAACTGTAAAAAGCCAAAATATAAAAATATATATATAAACATTTTACATTGAGTGGGTGGGCACATGGACCCCTTGCCCACCCGTGGCCGCTCGTCTGTCTGTATGTCTGTGCGTATTCTTTGCCCTAATTATATCTGCAGACTGCTGAGAAAAACAGTGCCTGCTGGTGTCTAATACTCAGTAATGGTGTTGAGTGTTTTGCTGATGGGTTGATATCACAGCGTAAAGGGTTCTAATGGTTTAACAGGAGCTCTGGGACTGATTCCAGATGCACTTGATCGTTTCCTAATGGAATCTAAAGATGCCCTACAGGAAACTAGTGGTCTCTAATGGTAACCTTTAACCTTTAATCCCATTAATCAATCAAGCTTTATTTAACCTCGGAGAGCATTGAGGGTGACCCTCGTTTAAAAGAGTTGATACAGGAAAAAGGGATTGATGATGAACATATCAAATACATACATACATACATCATCTAAACCGCTTATCCTTCTGGGTCGCGGTGGGGTGCTGGAGCCTATCCCAGCTGTCATTGGGCGGGAGGCAGGATACACCCTGGACAGGTCGCCAGTCCATCGCAGGGCACATATCAAATAATAAAAGTAAATTTAATAATAAAAATTCTTATTCAAATTCAAATCAGAGAGTAAAAAAAAATTAACAATAAAATACAAAAAAATACATAGAAAACTGAGGAAAATATAAAACAATAATTAATGTGTAACTAAAATGTAAAAGTTAAAAAAAATCAAAAAAGATAAATAAAACAAAGGAGGATAAGATCAAAAAAAGGAAACTAAAATTAATTAAAACGACTGAAATAATAATAAAATATTCATAATTCAAACAAAAATAAGAATATGAATAATAATAAATAAGCAAATAAATAAATGGGAAAAGAAAGCAAAGCCATCAGGTTTAAACCCCAGTGGTTCTTTTTTGTGGTGCTTGGTGATCTTATCTAGAAAGCATTTAGAACCTTTAGGTCCCATTCGGACATAATCAGATGTAACCTGAATCAGACCTAGAACTCCTGTTAAACCATTAGAGTCATTTACACCAACAGGACAAACACCAGACACCATTACTGACCACTGGACACCAGCAGGAACCACAGGAACCAGCAGAAACTCTGAATGGGTTATATGATGTTTTTCAGGTTCTAGATCACTGAGCACATCCTAAGCACAGCAGTACCGCAGTGTCACTCACGTATAACAGGCCTCACCAGGAGAGCACTGGAACACACAGGCAGGCGAAAACACAGCATTAATGTCCTGCTCAGCTCAGAGTGACCAGCCTGCGCCTGGTAACACCTAACCTGCGACTCAGAGCGCGAGCAGCGGTCAGTCCGCCTCTGCACGGGACAGAGAAAGTGAAAACACGGGGGAGACGCACGAGCAGCTCCTCGTTTACCTTCATTAGAGCGGGAGTCCTCTTTCCCTCTCTCTCTCTCTTTCTCCATCTCTCTCTCTCCAAACACACAGCTGGAGCGAGCGGACTGCCTACGCCAGCTGTCCTCTCCTCTCTCCCCTTCACTGAGGCTGAAGAGCCGCACTTACAGAAACAATAGCGCCCCCACCTGGACAGGAGGATTCACACTCCAACCACAACAGAGCTGGGACACCAGAGAGCTCTGAAGGATTGATTTGTAAAAAGAAAACTCATATATCCATATATATATATATATATATATAGTATGTTGAGTGCTGATTGGTTGGCATTACTGCAGTGTTAGAGTGTTTTATGCTGCTCTCTGTTCAGGAAATTAATGTATTTTTAATGAAAATGTTTAAGCATTTATAAACTATTATTTTGCTCAAATGCTCCATATCAACCTACTTATTGTGGACTCACTCAGGAGCGCCCTCTAGTGTTTGAGAAACCCAGAAGAAGTTACAGAGCAGTCATTTTCCTCTCTACAAGTTTTCTGCCCTGACACCACCAGGAACCAGCAGGAACCTTTAATGGCTTCTACGATATTTTTCAGCAAGATAATACTGACTTGTGTAGTTGGAGCTCTGTTATAAGGTCAACATCTGTTCACTTTCTGTCATTTGTGTATTCTATCTTGCCAGGGATTCTATCAGCATGTTATTTTGGCAATGAAACATCCATGGAAAGCACTTTAGGGCTTAGGGTTAAGTGGTAGGGGTGACGGGTCAAATGGAATTAGGCCTAAGTATTGATTAACCTCATAAATAAGTACAAATGATCATAAATAAATACGTATTGAGAAGTATTAATATATCAATAGACTCCCTGCATTTTCTCTGTTGATTGACACAGAATTGCTTTCGATTCAAAACCGACCCAAAACCCAGCATAGAGCGGCTGAGCGAATGTCTGGACTCTGTGTAGGAGGGTCATTGTTTCAGAGACGCTGTGGAAGGACAGAGTTCCTGCCCAGTGATCCACTTAGACCCCTATTCTAGAGGAGCTTGACTCTCTGGAGATTTCAGTTCCTACGTTATTGTGGGGAAATGAGCAACTTGCAGAGGAGCAAAACAAATTCCAGGACTGATCACTCCATCCAAACACAGAGTGCCTTTTCCTGTCTGCTGATGCTCATATATGACACAGCTCTCAACTCCTCTAGGTCCACTCCACTCAACCTCCCAGTAGCAGCATCCACTCATGCTCTCTCTGCACAGCAGCTGAGAACAGCTCTCAAATCTGTCTGGATTGTCAGGATACGAGTGGACGGTGTAGCTGTGTGTCACTACTCTGTTGGGATCAAGTGTGAGTTTGCAGAAATCTGGCAGAGATAAATAAGTAATTTGGCTTTAATATCTACATGTGTGGGAGATTTATGTTACTGTATAGGTGACTTACATTCAAAGAACTCTTGCTTTTGGGTTCAGGAGGGAGAATCATCTGAACTCTTGGCACTAAGATAAAGAATAGACACCACCATCATTCACTTGATTAGAATCTCCTACTTGTAGCTCAAGCTTGCTGGTGTGCAACTGAGTGCATTCATCCATACACTATATGGACAAAAGTACTGAGACCTACACATCACACCTACAGGACCTTTTATGATGTCCCATTCTAAATCCTTAGGCATTAATATGGAGTTGGTTCCCCTTTGCAGCTGTAACAGCTTCCACTCTTCTGGGAAGCTTTCTACAAGATGTTGGAGAGAGTCTGTGGGAATTGTTATCCATTCATCCAGAAGAGCATTTGTGCGGTCCACTGATGTTGGACGAGAGAGTCTGGCTCACAATCTCTGTTCTAGTTCATCCAAAGGTGTTCGATGGTGTTCAGGTCTGGGCTCTGTGAGGGTCAGTCAAGTTCTTCCACACCAAACTCACCCAGCCAGGCCTTTATGGAGCTGCTTTGTGCACTGGGGCTCAGTCATGCTGGAACAGGGAAGGTTCTTCCACAAACTGTTCCCACAAAGTTGGAAGCATAACGGTTGTCCAAAATGTCTTGGTTTGCTTTCTCTTCACTGGAACTGAGTAGTTCTAGACCAACCCCTAAAAAAACACAAGCCCATATCATCATCCCTCCTCCACCAAACTTTACAGCTGGCACAATGCAGTCAGACAGGTAACGTCCTCCTGACATTCGCCAAATCCAGACTCGTCCATCAGACTGACAGATAGAGAAGTGTGATTCGTCACTCCACAGACCTGAATTCAGTGATTAAGAGGTGTGTCCCAATACTTTTGTCCATATAGTGTATCTTGTTTGGTACAGATCTGCAAAATATTTTCTTTAGTACGATGGTGGGAACAAATTTTTACAGTGGTCTGCACCAAAACAAGGGGAACAGAAACATGACTGCAGGGACGCAAATTTGATCTGACAAGCAGCGGGGCCAACATCGGGGGGCTATAGCCTACATACAGTGTTAGTACCTAGCCCCATATAATTATCATATTTTGTACATAAAATAGGTATACAAACTCAGTACACAGAGTTACTGTATTCTCATCATATCTAATGCTGTATATGTTAGTAATCAAACATAAAAGCAAATAATATTTTAACAGGAATTATGGTGGTCAGTTTATAGCATAGATATATAATAATCATGTAATGTCCTTTTTTAAACCATCCTGCTACATGCTCCCTGCAAAAATTCTATGTTATAACTTAAAAATATTGGAGGAGATGTGTCACCCCTGATACTGGCTCATTATTAAACCCAAATTTCTGTCTGTCTTTTAGCACAAATGAATAAAGATATAAAAGCAACTGGGTGACTGTTCCTGACCAAACAGTGAACCCCCAAGTGAACTGTACTGTGCCGATGCTGTACTGAAATGCTGAATTTAGTACCCTATGTAATTTAAAGACATCTGCCACAGTCCTTGGTCAGTCCAGTGGTCACTTTCTGACCACAGAGCAACTCTTGGCTGTACATTTTTAAGTGGTGGCCCACTCTCAACCTAGTATTGACAGTGACGTGTAAAAAGCCCAGCAACACTGCTGGGTACCAACATATCAGCGCCAGTGTGGTGTTCAGAAAGGTTCAAGACTGTGCAATGTGGTCATCTGTGATCTATGGTCAGAAACTGACCTATTGAGGAAAAGAAAAAGTAAATATGAAGAAGCATTTTCACCTGCAGCACGTCTTGGAGTGAAGGAGTGTCTGCACTGAGGGCAGCTATAGGTTCCCTTCTGATCCTCCTGATTCCAGCAGTCATTAGTACACACCATACAGAGACAGTGACCACAGGGAATGGTCACTGGATCCTTCAGTAGATGAAGGCAGACTGGACAGCTGAGCTGATCCTGAGGTTTATTAGACTCTGCCATTTCACTGTGATTACACACACAATGACAAGAAACGCTAGAGTCATGTACCACATGTGAGGTCTGTGTGCAAAGTAGGTGTGCCCCTATAGATACTGGCTATAGTGGCATAAGAGTCTACAGGTCACAGGTTTGTCTTATCGGTCACTTTGAGATAAGAGAATGCAATCTTTAGTAACATGTAAAAGGGGGTAAAATCTAATCTGAGAAGTGTGAGGAAAAAACACAAACGGAAAAAGTCAAGTGACCAACATTCGTGTCTATAAGGGATATGAAATTTGACTAATTTAGATATTTGAATGTCTGTAAGGATTAATGAATGGTAAAACCTCTAAAATCTCAGGCTCATTACATACTAAGACTCACTTTTTTACCTTTTTGGAGTTTTACAAGAGAAGGAAAAGTGTCCTTAACTTTTAATGGAAGTAAGTGACAAATGGGGACATTTTTGGACCATTTCTGGTCTTGGTCCATCTGAAAAAAACATAAAGGACAACTGCCTTTTTCAAATAGTGTCAAAAAATTAGGCCTGTTTTTTGAGGTTTTGTCCTGACAGCAACTATAAATATACACTGATCAGACATAACATTATGACCACCTCCTTGTTTCTACACTCATTGTCCATTTTATCAGCTCCACTTACTGTATAGGTGCACGTTGTAGTTCTACAGTTACAGACTGTAGTCCATCTGTTTCTCTGCATACTTTGTTAGCCCCCTTTTACCTTGTTCTTCAGCGGTCAGGACCCCCACGGACCCTCACAGAGCAGGTACTATTTGGGTGGTGGATCATTCTAAGCACTGCAGTAACACTGACGTGGTGGTGGTGTGTTAGTGTGTGTTGTGCTGGTCTGAGTGGATCAGACACAGCAGGGCTGCTGGAGTTTTTAAACACTGTGTCCACTCACTGTCCACTCTATTAGACACTCCTACCTTGTCAGTCCACCTTGTAGATCTAAAGTCAGAGACGATAGCTCATCTGCTGCTGCACAGTTTGTGCTGGTCATCCTCTAGTCCTTCATCAGTGGTCACAGGACGCTGCCCACAGGACGCTGTTGGCTGGATATTTGTGGTTGGTGGACTATTCTCAGTCCAGCAGTGACACTGAGGTGTTTAAAAACTCCAGCAGCACTGCTGTGTCTGATCCACTCAGACCAGCGCAGCACACACTAACACACCACCACCATGTCAGTGTTACTGCAGTGCTTAAAATGATCCACCACCCAAATAGTACCTGCTCTGTGAGGGTCCATGGGGGTCCTGACCACTGAAGAACAGGGTAAAAGGAGGCTAAAAAAGTATCAGAGAAACAGATGGACCACAGTCTGTAACTGTAGAACTACAAAGTGCACCTATATAGTAAGTGGAGCTGATAAAATGGACAATGAGCATAGAAACAAGATATATGTGGGTAACCATTATAAAAAACCCATTCTGCTATTTGTGGGGGCTGTGGTTGGAAAATGGATATACACTTTAGGGGTCTTTTACAGTGCAGTCAAATTATGTTAAATGTTTGCGGTAGCTTTTCAGAAGACCCACTGAATAATTGTTTGCTAGAACGGCTGTTGTTAGTTGTTGGAAGAACAGATGGCGGGTTAAACACAAGACGACAGGTTTCAGTTACAGAAAGTAAAAGTTTAGTTTGCTGAGTTGAGGTTCTTGAGAACTCAGATGACAGTTAGATGGAAGCATTTTAGTAGTGCCTGTTTTATGAGTCACTCAGTTATGAGTGACCTTGAGGCTAAATATTTGGCAGAGCGAAAGTGGCTAGTGTTAGAACATTACTGGCATCAAGAAGCTTGCAAGAACTAGTGAAGGTCTTTCTCTCTCTCTCTCCTTCTTTTCTGAGATTGCCTCTCGGTCCACAACAACTACTTCTATAGAAACTCAAGCTTGTCTGTAAAAATGTTCTTTACTGCTTTAATTTGACACCACAGGTAAACACGGCTGTTGGATCATTAGTTAAAACCTTCAGAATCAACCACATCACATACTCAGAATGTTTTTACTGTGTGATGGTTTTGGGTCAGAGCCATTTTGCGACAGAAATGCTAGTTAATCTGGTCAGATGAGATCCTGGGAAGGACGACTCGCCTTAAGGAAAAATGTAGTTTCTTTAATGCATCTTTTTTTGTGGCTTGTGGCTTGTGGTGTTCTTTTTAAAGCCAGGGTTGACGAGTTGGTTAGCTGGTTGGCTCTAGTCTGCAGATTTTGGGTCAGTGAGAGTCGACAGCAAATCAAATAGTATTCAAAAAGCGCAGATTCAGGTTTTTTGCCTCTCAATCACGTTACAGACCAGAGGGAGTATAGCAGACGTATGAGTTTTACAACCCATTATCTAATAGTTATCATTATCTAATGGTGGTTGGTATAGTGTAGTGGGTAACACCGCTGCCTTCTACGCTAGACTGGGGTTCAATCCCCGCCTGGGTGAGCACCCTGCACTATACCAGTAAGAGTCCTTGGGCAAGACTCCTAACACTACCTTCACCTACCTGTGTAAAATGATCAAATTGTAAGCCACTCTGGATAAGAGTGTCTGCAAAATGCCATAAATGTAATAGTGTACTCAATCTAGTAGCGACTCAAACTGAATGGACTCCCCCAACAGCCAATGAAATCTGTGAGTGTGAAGAAGAAAATACTGCAAAATTGGGAAAAAAGAAAAATGGGACTGCAAAGCATGGGCACAATCGAGGATATATACATTTAAATCTCTAAAAACTACCACAATAATCACATCTTTACATCCATAACCTTCACGATTTAACCCCTTAAATGTGCAGGTCCTGCCGACAGGCCCAAAGTTTTACTACACACTTCTATAACCTAAGAATAGCTTCACCAGTTTGCATTGAAGTCCTTGTAGTTACTGAATAATGAGTCTTAGTATGTAACAAACCCAGGATATTAAGGGGTCCATTCCCGGTTGTTATCATTGTGCTCAGTTCTGGGATCGGCAGCTGATGGCCACACATTGAGAATGCACTGGGCCACTAGCTTGTCCAGATATGTGCTCTCCAGTGTTCACCCAGCACATGCTGTTTACTCCAGGTGGTCTCCATTCAGTTAAATAGGACTATGGGTCCACACGGTGGTCAGACCCTGACGGTCAACAGATCCAATTCGTCTTTGATTGCTGACGTTCACACAGTTGTAAATTCTTGTTACAGTGGAGGCTTTCGAGGGGAACTGGAGTTCTATTCTGCTGTTGCTTTTGTTAGTTTGCTACTTATTGTTATACAACATTTAGTTCCGGCCACACAAGCTGATTGGTTGAGAGCCGTTTTAACGGTGCTGTTATTTCGCCATAACATCACGGTTTTTCACAAACAGTTTTATCACTCCACTAAGACGCCGTTGCTAAGCAACGACTTTGACAGCTGTAGGACACGCTCAAGCCATTTGAACGTTTTTACTTCTTACTTTGCCACAAACAGAAAATACCTACAGCCCACAGCCGATTTGGTCAGACTCTGAAGATGAGACGAGACTTAATTCCCAAACTGTCATCACCACTGAGCAGCTTTTCAGTCGGCAGCTGTGACAGAAGAACAGCTAAACAACCTGGAATCAGCCAGAAATGAACAAAATACAATTCACCAAACTAAATGGGCTGTAAGACGCTTTCTATATAGCACCAAAATGGGTTCTTCTGTTGTTGCAATACTCTTAAAAATTATGGTTCTTGAAGGATTCTTTAGTAATGAAACTGGTTCTAAATAGAACCTTGAACGCTCAAAGAACACTTTGCACGATTAAAGGGTTCTTTGCATCTCAAAAGTGTTCTTTAGATTGATGGAGAATGTACTGCAGAGGGTTCTATACAGAACCTTTTTGAAATGGGTTCTATATACCACCAAAAAGGGTTCTTTTGTTGTTAAAATACTCTTAAAAATGATGGTTCTTCCAGGGTTCTTTAGTAAAGAAAATGGTTCTATATAGAACCATGAACACTCAAAGAACCCTTTGCATGATTAAAGGGTTCTTTGCTTTATGAAAACGCTCTTCATACTGATGGACAGTGTGTTTTAAAATGGTTCTATATAGAACTTTTTTGAAAAGGATTCTATATAGCACCAAAAAGGGTTCCTCTATTTTATACTATTACTGTATTTCTTGACATCGTAAAAAGCTTGACATCAAAAAGGTTCTATATAGAACCATCTACAGCACGTTCTCCATCAATCTGAAGAACCCTTTAATGATGCAAAGAACTCTTCAGTCATGCAGAGGGTTCTTCGAGTGTTCATGGTTCTATATACACTATATTGCCAAAAGTATTCGCTCGTCTGCCTTCACACGCACATGAAATTGAGTGACATCCCATTCTTAATCCATAGGGTTTAATATGATGTCGGCCCACCCTTTGCAGCTATACCAGCTTCAACTCTTCTGGGAAGGCTTTCCACAAGGTTTAGGAGTGTTTATGGGAATTTTTGACCGTTCTTCCAGAAGCGCATTTGTGAGGTCAGACACTGATGGTGGACGAGAAGGCCTGGCTCACAGTCTCCGCTCTAATTCGTCCCAAAGGTGTTCTGTCGGGTTGAGGAAGTGATTGGAACACCTGAATTCAATGATTTGGATGGGTGAGTGAATACTTTTGGCAATATAGTGTAGAACCATTTTCTTTACTAAAGAACCCCTGAAGAACCATATTTTTAGGAGTATTGTAACAATAGAAGAGCCCATTTGGGTGCTATACAGAATCCTTTTCTTTACTAAAGGATATGATGAGAATTAATGATCCACTTCAAAGAATCGCTTATGCAAGTTTTCAAAAATGTGTGAGATTTTACAACAAATACTGACCGTCCGAACACCTGCACTGACATTTTACACGGTTTCTTCCCATTATCCACAATGATCTCCACTGTTTTTGAAGCTGGAGATCATTGTTAGTACACCGCGTTACTGACCGGTTCAGCTCCAGCCCATAACAGGTCTCATTATTATACAATATCAAACGTTCTCACACATCTACATAGCAGCCACTATTACCACAGCTGAAGTTCTTTAGGAGGTTTTAGTTTTCTTTTTGAAAGACTGCTGATCCACAGCAGATCAATCTGAAAGTAAAATACTCAGTCTGTCCTGATTTAACCCTGCATCGTGTTGGAAAGCCAGCCAAACGGTTATAAATCACAGACTGACAAGACATGAGTGAGTTTATAGTGTTGTGACGAGAGTCGTGTACAGAAGCAGAGCCGGTTTCAAATGCAGTGAAGTTTCTTTTCCCATGAACTGGTTCTGCGGATCAGAGCTGTGTTCTTAATAGGCTTGTCTGACAGATACCACTTATCTGGACTTTATTACACTGGCCTGTAGTTAAGTGACTGTTAGGTCTTGCATATGAAATTTAAAGCTCTAAATCCCATCAAACTCGAGACCTATTCAGCCTGCGAAATTATTTTAATTTTCTATTCTTATTAGCCTGTTTCACCCTAAGATGCACCACAGTCCCCAGCATGCAATGCAACATAGTGTCGTTCTGACCCCAAACAACAATCTATGGGCCAGCAGTTACACAAAAAGAAACAATGCCTGGTGTCCAGTTCACGCAAATAGGCAGTTTTTACAAAAAAAAACTACCTAAGATAATTTATTTTTACTTGGAATTATTTTTGAATAAGTATTTAATGCCTATTTTGCTGTGGCAGTTTTGATGTATTTTGAGTAAATAATGGCCTGTTCAGGTCTTGTCAAAATGTTAGGTAAAAATGAAATAAAAACACAGCTGGCCCA
Organism: Colossoma macropomum; assembly: GCF_904425465.1. Taxonomy (NCBI): domain Eukaryota; kingdom Metazoa; phylum Chordata; class Actinopteri; order Characiformes; family Serrasalmidae; genus Colossoma; species Colossoma macropomum. The sequence goes on from NW_023494805.1 coordinate 6,540,281, forward strand.
CAGATTTGCTGATATTTTTAATGTGCCCCTTTTAATGGTTGAGTATGACACCCCTGCTCTGAATGATCTAGCTGGTATATCTCACCGAAATGAACGGTTTAACCCCTTAAATGGCTACGGCCCAAAGTTTTATTACACACCTCTATAACCTAAGAATAGCTCAGCCAGTTTGCATTGGAGTGCCTGTAGTTGAATAATAATAAGGGATAGTATAATAAGCTGAATAATAAGCCTTAGTATGTAATAAGCCTGGGATTCTAAGGGGTTAAAGTCCATCCAAATGACTTACTGCAAACTCATAGGATCACTTACAGCTCAGTCGGTGGAAACTCCCTTTATTGATATTCCACTACTGTGGAATAGCATTTGGAGGACTAATTGGAATTCCAACTTTTCCATGTGTTTTTAAATCCAGATTAAAAACATCTCTGATTAGGCCTGTGCCTTTAAGTAGTTCTTCTTCTGACGTCTTCTGTCTGTAAATGTATTGTTAATGTTATTTAGAGCACAGTGTTTTTGTTTTTCCTGTTTTACTGGAATTTGTGCATAAAACGTTTTGTTTTTGTAATGAAAACTTCCATTTAAATAGCAAGTTATTATTATTAGATACACACAGAAAATGCTCAGTCTGAAAAACATGCTCATGTAATTTATTACGCACGTTCCCAATGGACACACAGAAAGACACACACATGAAATCTGATTCGGGTACAGATTTTATTTTTGAACCACACAGACGTTGATGATGATGCTTGCTACTGTCAACAACAAGTTCATTAACTACACATGTTTTTGTGTCTGATTGTCAGAGATCTGCTGAGGTTTGCATTTAGGTATAGAAACACATATTGAAGTAAATAAATTGTTATTTTGGTGACATAATAACTCAGAAAAAGCATTTTTACATTAAAACAACTTCAGTAAAAGTACAGAAGTAGCAGCTTAATAAACTACTTATTAGCAACTTAAATAACTGCAGTGGAACTTCTTAATACATCCAGCCTCTATCAGCACAGGAGCTGAAGACTCTGTTTTTCTCTTTTTGGATCCTTTTTTGTAACATCCTGTCTTGCCCTGTCCTTGTCTTCAGCCTTTGTTTTCTTGTTCCATGTGCTTTTGTTTATGTAGGCCATGTGCCTTTGTTGTTGTTTTGCTCTTTGTCTCCTCCTTGGTCGTGCCTTCTTATCATCTCTCTCACCTGTCTGTTGTCTGTATCCACCCTCTCATTAGTCCCAGGTGTTTCTGTCTGTTCTATGTGTATTTATACCCCTCCTTGTGCTGCTTTGTGTTTGCTTGGCGTTTTGTTCCCTCAGGCCTTGTTTTCTCTTGCTTGTTTACTGGTTTTCTTCATGTCCCTCTGTCTTTGGTTTCCTGTATGTTTCAGTATTTTGTTCAGTGTTCTGTCTTTGCGGATACCTTTGTGTCACCTATTTTTAATAAAGCCCAGGAGTTGCATTTGCATCCTGCCTTTTCATCTCTCCCAACATTACGCTTTTCTTTAAAACAAAACGCTAAAGCTCCGAAGTTGAGGGTTGTGAGCAACAGTAAATCAGTCCAACACACTAGAATGAAATTAAGCCCAAAACAAAGAATTATGAAGTAAATATTAATGACTAACTCATAACTGAGTAAAAAGTGGATTGCTCTTTTCACAAATGTACTTGAGCAGAAGTAAAAGTGCAAATCTAACAAAGTATTACTTGATTATCTTATGTTAAGATTTACTACTCATCTCTGTTATCTGTTGTTCACAAACTATTAAAATAATCAATCCCAATATATCTTATTATTTTGTGTAGTTATCATGATTAATTGCATTTGTATTATTTGCCCAAATTTGACGCTAAAGAAAGATCATTTTATTTACATTCAGAAATTTCACCTCCGCATTTAACCCATCTGTGGAGTGAAACACCACATACACACTAGTGAACACACACTAGGGGGCAGTGAGCACACTTGCCCGGAGCGGTGGGCAGCCCTATCCGCAGCACCCAGAGAGCAGTTGGGGGTTGGGTGCCTTGCTCAAGGGCACTTCGGTCACATACTGTCAGCTGAGTGGATCGAACCGGTGACCTTCCGGTCACAACAACCCACGACTGCCCCAAATGTAGACACGAGGCACAATGGTATGAAGCCGTCCAGGATCTGGCCTGCATGCCTAACATCTACCTGGCAGCCAATCAACACTCACACAAACTGTCTGCTAACTGGGAATGGATGATTTTAAGGGTCAAACTAGTGTCAAAAAATTAGTAACATTAATTATTTATCACATTAACACGTTACTAATTTTGACTCCAGTATTGTTAATATTCTTTTTGTTAAAGAAACTCATAATGTATGTTTTTCTTGTAACAGACATGTATAGGTCGCTTGTAAAAAAAATAATCTTGCTTAAATGTTTTAGAGAACAAAAATCCATTAGGTTGGACCCCCTATGCACAAAGTAATAGCACTAATAGCTCAAAGCATAATTAAAAAATTAACTCATTATTACATTCAAGAGTAATTTCAACAGTAGGAACCTCAGATATGATGATGTACTCAACATCCCTGTGTTTTCTCTTTTGACAGCTGACACAAATTCACCGATGATCCAAAACCGACCCAAAAACCAGCGTAGAGCGGCTGAGCGAATGTGGTCTGGACTCTGTGTAGGAGGGTCATTGTTTCAGAGACGCTGTAGAAGGACAGAGTTCCTGCCCGGTGATCCACATAAACCCCTATTCTAGAGGAGCTGGACACTCTGGAGATTTCAGTTTCTTTGTTGTTGTGCCAGAACGTGCATCTGGAGGGAGTGCAGAAGAATCTCCAGGACTGGTCACTTCGTCCAAACGCGCACTCATCGCCTTTTCCCTTCCTGCTGATGCTTTTATAGGAGGTGGCTACATAAACCCCTCCAGCTCCACTCCACTCAACCTCCCAGTAACAGCGTCCAGTCATGATCTCTCTACACAGCACTTGGAGGTAATGGTCAAATCTGTCTGGATGGTCGGGATATGACTGGACATCGTTGCTGCAGGTCACCGCTGTGTTCCCCTCAGATAGATGGAGGTGTTTGTGTGCAGAGTTGGAGTCCAGTGTGAGCTCAGAGGAGTCTGATGGAGAGATAAGAACATTGTTTGAAAAAGCAAATCTCAGTTTTGTACATTTATGCATAAACTCTGTAAATTATGGAGAGTACAGGTAAAGAAGGATGGTACACAAAGAAAGTACAGTTAGGCAGAAGAGTACAGCTCAAATACAAGTGAAAGTAGACTTCCAAAAATGTAAAGTAAGACTGTAAAAAATCTGCGTAAAATGACTGTAATGTATTGGCAGCAATTTCTCCAGTAATGTACTGTTTATTTACAGTACTCATACTGTATTACGCAATTGCAGTGCTTTACTAGCACCCCTATATTCCTCATGATAGAGCTCATATGTGCTCTAATATGAACCCACAGCTGTCTGAGGAACCTTGGTTTATGACATTAAGTAGTACAGCGTTTAAAGATATAGACAAACACAGCGCTGTTTATCAGTCACACCAGGAACTGAACACCTCATTACAACATTTACTGCACCTATTCCAGCCATTTACACTACAAAGAATGCAGTAACATGTTAATTATAACATTACAGGATGAACTAGTTCACTGAAGCAAACAAACAAAAGACCAAAATAACGTGAAATGCAATCAAACGTTTCTTATATAGGTCAACATATCGCTGTTGTCGGAACAAAACCTCGTATTTTCAAAATGGTAACTTTACAGGAGAAGGAAAAAAACTTCTTTACTTTCAATGTAAGTCAATGGAACCAGACTTTTTTCCAAGTCATTTTTGGCCATTTCTTTTGGTTTTGTTCCAACAGCAGCAATATATAAAAAAACTCTTTTGAAATGAACAATAGACATGCATTCAAGCCAGTTGAAGACACTAAGTTGCCTGTGAATGTATATGTCTGTGTGTCTGATGGACTGGTGGCTTATCAAGGGTGTTTCCTGCCTTCTGCCGCTGGGATAGACTCCAGCAACCCCCGCGACCCAGAAGAATAAGCAGCTTAGATAGTGTTTGTGTGTGTGTGTGTGTGTGTGTGTGTGTGTTTGTGTGCACTTCAACATTGTAACTTACTTGTGTGTTACTTTCCTGGTAACCAGAAAAATAGCATCATTAATAATTATGCTATAATTATGCTATTTAATGTAATTTAATTGTATTAAAGGGCAAGACATAATTTAATAAGAGTAAAACTTACATTGTAGGAACTCCTCTCTGCTTTGGGGATCAGGAAGAGGAATGATGTGGACCTCCCTCACTACAGAAACACAGTTAAACACAGTTATGGTACACTTCCTCAAACAACGATAAGGTCGTGCAACATGCTCCTTTTGAAAGACCACTCACTGTTCCAGACTTGTGATCTTTCAGAACCACTGCTATGAACTGTTGTCTAAGGTCATTGGCTCTTGATTTATTGATTAAAAACTATGATCGCAAACATTAAATTTGTTCCATGTTATACTTTCTTAAAAGTGAGAAAACATTAATATACTCCAGTCAATTTAGGGACACACCTGTGTTTGATATCATTCTAAAGTGCTTGTTACAGAGTTCATCTATTTCTTTTTTCAGTTGATTGACAGATTCTGCTACCTCCTCGAAAGAGAGAAGAGGACTGACAGTGATTGTTGATAATCCTGTAGATCCAGGACCGATTGAGAGAGACTGGAAATTCTATATATAAAAATATAAAAGAGACAGAATAGAATCAAAGCTATGAGTAAGTAAAAGAAAAAAGGGAGGATTGTGTCCTATAGGGTTCAATGTATGAATGCATAAATGTTCTCTGAATTTTTTTTTACAAAATAATGAAAAGAAAACATGGTGTGCCTCAAGGCTCCGTTCTAGGACCAGTGATATTTTCCTATAGATGCTGCCAATGTGCAGTTTTCAGTGATTATTGCAGTATTATGCTTTTTATTACTTCATTCTTTTTAGGTCTGACAAAAAATATGTGTATATACATGGTCGAAAGACCACTAGAACAAGCTAATTGTAAGTACAAGATCAACGACTTAGACCCATTCTGATTGCTTCCATTTACATTTTTTACACTTTGTATATGTGATCTATCATTATAACTCCACTATCCCAACAGGACAGTAGGCTCCTGATTTGAGCCATGGTTCTTCTAGATGTTTCTCAGGAATTGTTGGGACCAGCAGTTAGTAGCTTTCAGAGAAAGCACTTTACAAATAACACTGAACTGAATGAGTTGTGGTGTTAGTTAGCAGTGCCTCCTATAGCCATCCTGACAAATTGAGTCATGATGGCTTTATGGATGCATTGTGGCGAATTTCCATGTAAACTGTAAATCAAGAGAACAGACAGTTATTTTGTTAATATACATCTTTTATTAGGATAAACCAACTTTACTAAGAATTCATCTGAATCTCAGTGTCCTGGGTGTCACAGTGCTTCACCTGGAGGAAATGGATGTGATCTTCTGAGTGTGAAAGCTGCTCCAGCTCAGCGTCTCTCCTCCTCAGCTCAGCGATCTCCTGCTCCAGTCGCCTCAGGATTCCTTCAGCTCGACTCACTGCAGCTTCCTCCTGAGTTCTGATCAGCTCTGTGACCTCAGAGCGTTTCCTCTCAATGGAGCTGATCAGCTCAGTGAAGATCCTGTCACTGTCCTGCACTGCGGCCTGAGCAGAGCGCTGTTAGTGGACGCAGAGAGAGGAGGGGGGTCTGTTAGAAGCAGCCATAACCTCAGCCTATCCCAGCAGTCATAAAGGTGGTTGGCAGGAAACACCCTGGACAGGCTGCCAGTCCATCACAGGGCAGACGCACATAATACACGTTCACACACACAAACACACACCTAAAGGACAATTTTGTATATCTCCAATTCACCTGATCTTAAATCTAGTCAATATATCTGATATTTCTCATCTTGAGATGGTTGTCCGCTGATAAGATTATCTAGCTTATTTCAAATTTTATTTATTTGTTTCAGGTCATTTTATCCAGTAAAATTATCTCACTATACTGGCAGATAATTTTGCTGGTTTCAGGCACATTTCTCAAAACAAGCAACATTGTCTGTCGGTATAGTGAGATATTTTTACTTAATAAACTTACTTAAAACAAGTAAAAATCACTAGAAAGAAGTTAAATAACCTTAAAATAAGCTTATAACACTCTGAACAGGAGAAACATTTGATTTATTGACTGTATATAAAGACCGGGGGACCCTGGTCGCCCGGCCGGGGAATCGAACCCAGACCCTTCTTGTTGTGAGGTGACAGCACCACTGTGCTGCCTTCTATAGAAAATTAATTAAAGTATTACTTTTAATAATGTGGTATTTTCTAGTTTTGGGATTGTGAAGATAAAAAATCACTTGTGGCTCCTCGCTGACTGGACAGACGGATGTCCAGGTTGATCCTAAAAAAGCTTTTCAAGAATTCAGATTCTAACTTACCTTGTGAGTCTCCACAGCCTCCCTGAGCTCCTGAAGCTCCTTCTCTCTCTCCTGGATTCTTTTCTGAGACTGTCTCCTGGTCCACACCAACTGTGTCTACAGAAACACAAGCTTATTATCATTATTATTATTATTATTATTATTATTAGTAGTAGTAGTAGTAGTAGCGTATGTGTATTAGCAGTATGACACATATAATATGAGAATCAGGGCGATTACACAGTTACTAAGGTGTTGAAAGGCGGTTGCTATGGTATAAAAGTTGGTTGCTAAGATGTTGCTAGAAGGTTGCCGTACAGAATGAGGTGTTACTAGGTGGTTTTTAGGGGGCTGCCCAGTGGTTGCTAAGTATTTTAAAAAATGAATGGGAGTCTATGGAAGGAACGAGGGATGAAAAAACGACACAGAGAGGAGTGAAGGTCAGTATGGGTGTGGATTTGAGTTTGAGGCCCTGAGTACATGCAGTTTGGTGTCTGTCAGGCAATAAATAATAGGCCTCGAGTGGGGGCACAAATGAATGGGAGTCTATGGGAGAAAGGAGGGATGAGAGAAAAATGACAGACAGATGAGTGCGGGTCAGAACAGCATTGAAATCATGCTCAGGGGACTGTCCTGAGATGGTAGATGTGAAACTATGTCTTTCAGTTGAGCAGACGTGCAGTAGATGGATGTACAACTTTTGCACCCCATTCATTCCTATGGGAAAAAAATCGCAACTTAATGAAGATTGTATGAAAACCAATAGTCAAATCAAAAAGCTGTTTACAAGCACACCATTCCCGATCAGACTGAACATTCTGGAGTTGGAACGCTGTGGATATCTCGAAAAATGCAGGATGAGTTAGCGGAAAAAATCTGGTTGAAAAATAAGAAAAAAAGAATAGTATAAATTGGATGAAATAGTGTTATTGTTATGAATCAGATGATCTTTGGTGATTCTTGATGGATGATTCTTTTGGAATGTTTATGTTTGTGTTGTGCAGTGGTTCTGGGTTCTGTGCCATTTTCTTCAGAGGAAATTGTAGCTTATCTTGTTAGATGAGATCTTGGGAAGGACGACTTCCTTGATTAGCTACATTGGAAATATTGACTGTTTTTCTTTTCATTAAAAAAAAACATGAAATCTAAGCTGTTTCATTGTGAAAGGTATAACAGAGCACTTGCAAGGATCTTCTGTTTTTTACCATGGTGTATGTTGTCAATGCTATATTATGATATCAATGTTATATTGTGATAAATATTTTTAGTAGAGAAATAAAAAAGTGTTTTCCCTTGTATGTCAGTTGTTTCTTTTTGAAAAACTCATTTTTATGAAAGTGTATAGGAGTCGTTCTCCATTTTAAGTGGGAATTCAGGTGGATACATTTTTAAAAAATCTATTTCTTTCATCCCAAAACCAAATAATCTTAATATGTCCCTTAACATCTCCTATTATCATATATGCAAAAAAAGAGTTCAATTCCAAACATAATTTACAGTCACTGGTGTTGTATGAATATGGTGTAACACCAGTGACTGTGACTCCAGTGACATTCTGGTTAACACTGAGGATTTTGTAAATCGGCTGACTCGTTGGCCGTCAGGTGAGCTTGTGCATCTATTTAAAATCAGTAATAAAAGTGATAATACGGCATTATTTTAACAACATTTTAATTACCCACCCATTAAAACACATAACACTGGTGACACATAGGAGTTATGAGCTGTCTGTTAAAGATAATTAGTAATAAATTAATGAAATATAGTGAGCGAGTGTGACTCGCCTTCTCAGGCCTTGAGATGCTTCCTCTCTGATGAGCCTCGACCCAAAGAAGCAGTTTAATAGAGCTGAAAATACTTAACATAAGAGTCCTCATAACACCAGTGACCAAAATCTCTGGCAAATGAATTTTCTAAATAAAATACATATTTTTAAATGGAGTATGATGTTAATGATATAAAAAGTAAACATGAATTCCTGAGTTAAACCTCTTAAAAATATTGTTTATTATTAAAAACATTTTCTTAAATGTCAGAAACTATAACAGGCTGTTTTACAGATGCAGAGCGACTATGGATAAAAAAATCAGAAAAAGAAAAATCAGAGTATCATAAGAGAAAAGCATCTTTTTAAGCCCTGCAGCCTGTGTGTCATGGTTTCCCACTCCAAATGGAGAATGACCCATACAGTGTTTTGGAATGAAACTCTTCAATATACACAGTTGTCACATTATTATGACCACTTCATGTCCACAAGCTGGTGGTGGCAGCGTTATGGTCTGGGGGCTGTTTTCATGGCATTCTCTGGGCCCACTCATCCATGTGGAAGGCACTCTCAACCGATTTGGGGATGAATCCACCCTTGCAGATCACGTACACCCATACATGCTGATTGTCTTCTCTGGGCTGGATTGGATCTTCCAGCAAGACAATGCAACATGTCACACGGCTAGAAATGTCTGGCATTGGTTGGAAGAGCATGACCAAGACCAAGACCAAGTGCTACTCTGCCCCCCTAATTCCCCAGACTTGAACCCAATTGCTTATTGTTTATTGTGTCACTTTTTGGCCAAGTTTAAAAATACTAGCTGCTCCTTACGTTGCGTAAAATGTTATGATGAATGAACCAATAGAAATGCTCCAAATAATCTTGTTCCAATATCTTCAATTCAAAGTTAAGAAGGTTTTTCCTTCTCCTGTAAAATGACCAGTTTGGAGATGTGAGCTTTTGCCCCAACAGTGATGACAGAACCAAGAACCTCTCCTGAGAAAACACCAGTACAACTCACACTTACGCATCTCCTTGACAGTAACAACATGTTCTTACCTGCTTCTCAGCTCTTTCTGCTGTAATTCGTACTGTATGATGCCCTCTGTGCTCATCCATGGTGCACAGCATGCAGATGCACTGCTGGTCAGTGCGACAGTAAACCTCCAGCAGCTTCTCATGCTGAGAGCAGATCTGCTCCTGGAGTCGTCTGGAAGCTCCAACCACCTTGTGCTTCTGAAAGGCAGGAGATTCATAGTGAGGCTGCAGGTGAGTTTCACAGTAAGAGGCCAGACACACCAGACAGGACCTGACGGCTTTGTGTTTCTGTCCAGTACAGAAATCACACTCCACATCTTCAGCAGGAGGAGCAGCGACAGATTTGAGAACCGTCGTTATCTTCAGCTTCTCCATCATTGCAGCAATCATCACGTTCTTGTGTAGAACAGGTCTCAGGGTGAAGGAGTGTCTGCACTGAGGGCAGCTGTAGGTTCCCTTCTGATCCTCCTGATCCCAGCAGCCTGTAATACAGTCCAGACAGAAACTGTGTCCACAGGCAGTAGTGACTGGATTATTCAGCACATCCAGACAGACTGGACAGCTGAACTGATCCTGGTCCAGTGAACTGATACCGGACATTTTCACGCAGTTAGACACAGTGATAGAACCAGCAGTGCAGAGAGAGTCACGTACAGCAGCAGCAGATGCGTCAAATGGAATGAAGTTTCTTTTCACTGAATTGAAGAACAGAGATCGTTTCCTGGTTCTTTGTGTGAGAACCGTGGCAACACAGGTACATCTTATAGATGTCATTAACCCTCTTTTGCACAGTGTTGCCATATGGCAAAAATGACTTCATCTCAATTTTACTAAAAGGCAGTAATAAAGAAATCTGTGCTTTGCTATTTAATTGTGGAAAAATGGTCTTTTACTTTGAAAGGACAAATACTTTAGGACATCACATGACCAGGAAATCTTATTATAATGTTATTATTACCATACATTCCAAATACCAATTGAATTTTTCAAATATTTCTATTATTTAAGCAATTTTAAATAACAAAAACACATCCAAACATTATCATGCTTAAGTAATAAGTCAATGCAATAGAGTGTTAATAAAGATCTTATTAAAACATTAATTGTAGTATTGTGCAAAGGTCTGATACCACCAATCTTTTCTTTAATTTTCAGGCTAAAATAGCCATCAAGTACAAGTTAAAGTTATTCCAATTTTTTAATAGCATTAATAATAATAATAAGAATAAGAATAAGAATAAAAAAAATAATAATAATAATAAGTAGAAGAGGAAGAAGAGTAATTATTATTATTATTATTATTATTATTATTATTATTCAATCTGGATATGCCAAAGATTGTATTTGGACTGACAGTCTGAACAAGGCCTTACTGTGCTGCTGATTAAGAATATTTGCCCTGGCCTGCCCCCTGCTGGACATAGTTCGTCATGAGACAAAAACTGTGGCCAGCTAGGATTTATCATTTCATACACATATAGAAGTAAAAACTGGTTTATTTCATTAAAGAATTCAAAGCAAAAGTCTACTTTAGATGAACAAAAGCACCATTTTACATCAGTTAAAACCACAAAAACACTTCAAATTAACTTCTGCCCTGTTCCACCTTTTACACTGTATGACAATAGCATGTCAGCTTTAATAACAGCCTAGGGGAAAAATCAAGGGAATTCATTCTGACAGAAAGCAGCTGGTTATGAGACATCAAATATATTCAGATATCAAAATATTCAGAGTAAATGTATGTTTCACACGTGTAGCCACAACCTGTATCGCATAATAGCTCATAGTTTACTGTAATGTCACATTTCATTCATTTTCTAGTGGAGGTTTCCTCATTTGCACCAATACACTGAAAAAGCAACCTTCGTGCCTGTTTATACCCCACTGACAAACATTTTGTGTGTTTTTGCCCTCTAGTTGCATTAAATGCAGGTCCATGATTGGTCACATGGGGCGCACTCCTGTATAAAGGGTCACCGAGCCACCATCTCAAGAGACGTTCAGGGCTCTCTCCCCTCTGATTTGACCTGGAAGAACATGTCCAGACCAGCCTGGCACTCTTCACTTCAGTCTGATTAGACTTGGAACAGAAAGTGAGAAGGGGCTCTCCCCCCAGACCAGCCGCCAGACCAGACGCCAAACACCATTCAAAACAAGAAACTGCAGCTTTATTTAGACTTTCTTAACCCGTCTGTGGTGTTGATGTGTTTATCACTCTGTGGTCTGGTGGACCCACCGCATTATTGTTTTTTTAAATCAATACAGCCGTAACAATTTATGTAAAAATACCAGATGTTTAAAATATCACAAGTGTCCAGCGTAGGGGTCTCCTTTAGCAGCTGTAGCCAGTCAGCAGCCTGTCCATGTTTGTCCACCCTCACACACATACAGAAACACATACACACACAGACACACACACACTAACAGCAGGCCATGTAGGAGGAGAACAGAGTGAAGGACACAGCACCTCCACACTTTTACTCCTCGCGGGTTCACCCAACACCACATGTGTAATATAAATGTGTGGGGGGTGAACAGAGTGAAGACACTGAAAATGAGTTATTTTATATGTTCTTCACAGAAAATGAGCAAAGGACAAGAATCTGAGGTTGAAATAATAATAAATCACATCATTTTTTATTTTGGTAAACATTGAAAATGGTCCCACAGACCTGAACACCACACAAGGGTTAAAAGTATGCAAGTTTGCATAAGGCCAAGCTGAATGGGGGCTAATGACTTCAGGGGTGAGCGTACGCCAAAATAATCAAATTAAGATTAGATTAAGTGATCAAGTGACCATTATTAGTCCCACATCGGAGAAATTTCACCTCCGCATTTAACCCAACCGTGCAGTGAAACACCTCATACACACTAGTGAATGCATACACACTAGGGGGCAGTGAGCACACTTGCCTGGAGTGGTGGGCAGCCCTATCCTCAGCACCCGGGGAGCAGTTGGGGGTTAGGTGCCTTGCTCAAGGGCACAAACACAACTAATGATTTTAAACCTAACTAAACTAAAACCAAATGAAAACAAAAAGACGTATGGCTACCCTAACTGCCCACCTTAAACAGGAGAAAAGGCAACCAAACCAAAGTGGCGCCCGTCCCCCACTTTCCCCAACGCTCACGAAGTCTAATCAAACAGTCACAACAGCGGCAAAGCAAAGCAGACTGAAGTGAAGAGTACCAGGCTGGTCTGGACAAATTCTTCCAGGTCACATCAGAGGGGAGAGAGCCCTGAACGTCTCCTGAGATGGTAGTTCGGTGACCCTTTATACGGGAGTACGCCCCATGTGACCAATCACAAACCTGCATTTAATACAACAAGAGGGGAAAAACGCACAAAACGGCCACAGAAAAGTTACTGCGACCAGGGGTCAGAACAAGATTCAAGAGCACTTTGAGGACCACTCTGGGTTTCACTCAGGTGAGTGAGTCAATCATGGCTCAGTTCTTATCACACTTGTCATAGCAATAACTTATTATGCTATTTTATTCAATAACAACAATAATAGTAATGATAGCTTTATTGTAGAGCACTCTTCATACCTGTGACAGGTCAAAGTGCTTTAGAGATAGGTGATAAAGCTTACTAGTAACAGAAGAAATGATTCATATTATTATATATATATTATATTAAAATGATGAATATTCATTTAAAATCATATAAGACAATGACACAGATCAAATTAAAAAAAAATACTAATAGAAACTAATAATTAAAAGTGAGCACTGAGCTTGACTGTCTAATAAAAGGTGAACTGAGCTCCACAGTTTAGGAGCAGAATAACTGAACGAGTCTCTCCATGTTTTCTGTATTTAACTGAAGGTGTTCAGAAGGTCAGTATCTGCAGATCTAAGATCTTAATTCCTCAAATCAGCTTTCTTAGTCATTCTAGAATCATTATTTAGAATCAGGTTTTCTAAAATACTAATTATTGAAACCCGTGATATTACACTGTTAGAATATTCATACATATATTCACAACAAATTGCCATCGCATTATTTATATATTATTATTTGGCAAGAGTTTCCACAGGTTATCCAATAATAACTAAAACATTGGTTTATGAAATATGCACCACATTAAATGATAAATAATACAATATAATTATGTATTTAGAATATTTGCCCACAGATCAGACCACAGTTTGGCAAATAGAAGCCTATTCTCTATTTATTACAATATCATTATATATTAAACACTTTCTGAGTCATTTCAGAATCATCATTCATCACTACAGACACTTCTGAAATGTAACGATTTTTTACAGCTTCAAACAAATTATTATAGAACTTTGAAGTTGTACAGTTTCCTTGTAGCATCATATTAATGTAACTGTATATATAGTCATATGCAAAAGATTGAAAACCCCCGAACCTCAAAACTTAAATATGTGCTTCACATTTCAGTGCAGTTTTTATTCATTTGCCAAGCTTAATATATTGGGAAAAAACAGAGCATAAAGCATAAAATATGCCATAACTTTTGCATTTGCCATATTTTATGTTTTATTCTTTCCCCAATATGTTAAAATTCAGCAAATAATGAGTGATTGTGTATTAAAATGTGCAGAAGTGTGTCTCTGTAGAGGATGTGTTTGTCATGCACCCCTCCGGCTCTGAAGCATCCAGGAACTCACGTGACTGATGCCACTCCACAGCACTCCAATCATCGCTGGCAGTCACCTGAATATTAATCTCTCTCACCTGTATCTCTTGTCAAGTGATCTATCAGAGTTAGTGTACAGCACAGGCTTTTAGCTTAGGTACTTTGCGAGGTATTGATTCTAGTTGTGAGAGCTACTGAGCGTATTGTCTGGTTTTGTTATGCTTGTCTTTCTTTGTTTTGTTTTTTTTGGCCTTTCTGAATTTGACCCTTGCCTGTTCAATGACACTTTGATTTGGGGGTTTTGCCAAACCCCTTTATAATAAAGCCTCATTTTTCACTTCTCTTCTTCCTGCGGAGGCTCGGGAAATTTGGACTGCCTCCTCACATCCTCACCAACTTCTACAGATGCACCATAGACAGCATCACTGTCTGGTATGGCAGCTGCACAGCCTGTGACCGCAAGGCCCTTAAGGGAGTGGTGAGGATGGCAGGAGATACCGCAGCATCCAGGCTGGAACAACCCGGTTAATGAACAGTTTCTGCCCACAGGCTGTCAGGTTTCTGAACAAGCTGTGAAGCTGTGGGTCCTTCACCAACTACCATTTCACTCAGTCACTCTGTTAGTATTATTAATCACATCATATCACTGCTACAGACAATAACATTAAGTCACTTTAAAATGTATATGTGGCTACGTTCACATTGCAAGCCTCACTGCTCAAATCCGATCTCTCTGACACGATGGTTCACACTCGTTTAGGTAAGTGATTCAAATCTGTCTTTAATGTGACGAACCGGCGTCCTGAAATGACCCTCATGCGCACATCCTACTCAGTAACGTCACATGAATGAATCACTGCATCATCAGCACAAACTAACGAGCAGAACGAGCTTCGCTGTGAAGATAATTAACTCTGATCAGCTCTCAGCTTCATTATTAGAGTGAGACGAAGGAGAAAAAGTGAGATGTGTTGCTTTTCCACCGTTTACAGGCTTTAACTTCTGTTTGGCGCTGCTGCCATGGTAACGCTGAATGATGGCGCAGGCGCAGTGGAACAAAAGCACATGAATTCTGATCTGAGCGTCACATTAAGGTCACATGGCCACGAATCGGATAGGTATCCGATCTAGGACCATATGAAAGTGGCCCACACAGTGGCCCACACAGCCCTGAAAACATCCAATCTGAGTCATATTAGGGGAAAAATTGGATTTGTGCCACTTCAACCTGGTAATGTGGACATAGTTCTTCTCAGATATTTAATATATTTCAGTTTTAGTATTTTCTTTTTTTTATTTTTACTTTGTTTTCACTGCACTGTTTTTAGTGTGTATATGATGCTGCCCTGCTGTAGAGTGATTAGCCTCACCACAAGCATTTCTGTGCATGAATGTCCTGACTTGCTGTGCACATGACAAATAAACTTATAACTTGAACTTGAGCGTCCGACTGGGTCGTTTTTTTACAGTGGTCACTTATTTACACATAGAAAATCAACAAAACTTTATTTGAGGGGTGCCTAAACTTTTGCACACGACTGAATGCATCAGTGACAACAATGGTTTGTTTGAGAAATTTGACTGATTTGAAAACTGAACGCCATTTCTTATCATCTCGGGGTTGTTTATTTAGGTTCACAAGCTGATTTTAGCTGTTGGTGGTGCTTATTGTTCAGGAATTACACATTTTATTCATTCAGCTGATTCTCAGAACGTCTTAATCTGTATTAGGCTGGATGGAACAGTTTCACTGTTGATCCTAAATAAAGTCCGAACCCAACGTAAAGTGGCTGAGTGAATGTGGTCTGGACTCTGTGGAGGAGGGTCATCGTATCGGAGACGCTGTAAAAGGACAGAGTTCCTGCCCTGTGATCCACATAAACCCCTATTCTAGAAGAGCTGGACACTGCACGGAGTTTAACCTCCTTGTTTTTGTGTGAGAATGTGAAACTGGAAGGAGAACACATCAGTCTCCACGACTGATCATTGGAACCGAAGAAGCACTCGTTACCTTTTCCCTTCCTGCGATGCTTTTATAGGACACAGCTATAAAAACCCCGTAACTCCCGCTCCACTCAACCTCCCAGATAGCAGCGTCCACTCACGTCCTCTCTGCACAGCACTTGGTAAAAATAGTCAAATCTCTGTGGATGGTCAGGATAGGGCTGGACACTGTTATGGCAGGTCACCACAGTGTTCCCCTCAGACAGACGGAGGTGTTCATTTGCTGTTTTTGGATCCAGTGTGAGCTCACAGGAGTCTGATGGAGATAAACACACATCATCTGCAGTTAAGAAAGGAAATCTCCATTTTATACATCTCAACCAGCCTGGATAGGACGTCTGTCCAGCCGCCCAGACTTCGACCTGCCATTGTTCTCTGTGGAAACGAGTATGAAGGTTTCTGTCTGCACTGCCACCCTCCCGAAACCACTGACTGTCACGCTGGCAGAAAGTCTGTTGCAGGCAACTCACAACATGCAACTAGTTGCATGAAACTTGCACTGTGCGAAATCGGCCTTAGAGTTCATGATTGTGGCAAACAAGTATGTTATTGATCAGACGTTTATGCAACCAAAGAGACAATTTGTGAACAAATGCCTTTAATAAATTACAGTACATTCATGTAATTATGATATTCCGTGTTTTTATAACCCCTTTTCCAAAAAAGTTGAGACGCTGTGCAAACTGTAAATAAAAACAATGTGCAAATCATTTAAACCCTATATTTAACTGAAAATGGCACAAAGACAACATATCAAATATTGAAACTGAGAAATTTTATTGCTTTTTGAAAAATATTTGCCCATTTTGAATTTGATTCCAACAACATGTTCCAAAAAAATTGGGACGGGGGCCTGAGCTCATTTAAAATAGACTGAGGTGAAGTGGAAAAGTGTCCTGTAGTCTGACGAATCAACATTTGAAATTCTTTTTGGAAATCATGGACACTGTGTCCTCCGGGCTAAAGACCACTCAGCTTGTTATCAGTGCACAGTTCAAAAGCCAGTATTCATGATGGTATAGGGGTGCATTAATGCACATGACATGGGTGACGTGCACATCTGTGAAGGCACCATTAATGCTGAACGACATATACATGTTTTGGCAACATACACTGCCGTCCAGACGACGTCTTTTTCAGGGAGAGCCTTGATTATTTCAGCAAGACAATGTCAAACCACATTCTGCATGTATTACAGCAGCATTGCTCCGTATTAAGAGTCCGGATGCTAAACTGGCCTGCCTGCAGTCCAGACCTGTCACCACTGAAAACATTTGGCACATTATGAAATGAAAAATATGGCAAAGGAGACCCTGAACTGATGAGCAGCTGAAATCCTGTATCAAACAAGAATGTGAAACATTTCACTTTCAAAACTACAGCAGTGTCTCCTCAGTTCACAAACACTTACAGAGTGTTGTTAAATGAATAGGTGGTGAAACACAGTGGTAAACAGGCCCACGTCCCAACTTTTTTGGAACGTGTTGTTGGCATCAAATTCAAAATGGGCATATATTTTTCAAAAAACAATAAAATTTCAACATTTGATATGTCATCAAATGTTTACATGATTTGCCCATCATTGAATTTTGTTTTTATTTGCATTTTGCACAGCGTCCCAACTTTTTTGGAAACAGGGTTGTGAATGGAGCCGTCAAGACCTCAGTTTTCCAAACTTTTGCCCTCAGTTGCAGTTGTGGAATAACCGAATGCTGATCTAGGATTTTTTTTTGGGTGGGGGGAAAAGTGGGAGCTGAATGCTCATAGTTAAAGTCTAGGCACAACTGTTCATGTACAACAAGACCCAACCTCAATGAAAACACAATGGGCCCTTTTTCACCAACTGTTCTTAAGAAGAAACTTCTTCTTAAAGCCCACGTACGCAGTTTTCACAAAGATTCTGACCTTCACCAGTGTTTTCTTATTTGGGGTTTGTTCTTAGGTAAGAACAGAATCTACACAGTCAAGAGAACAAAGGTGAGAACAGTTCTGAGGTTGAAGAAGACGTCATGAATCTGACGTGGACTTTTTTGGTAGGACCTTTCTCAAGAACACATTTAAGAACAAACTTAGGAAGATATCGGCGAATGAGGCCCAATATTAAAAACTTTGTAAGTTCAAAATGCTTTTGGCTACATAATGCCATCAGTCACGTTCCACCACCTTGATGCCTGGAACTACATTATTACAATACGTAAACACAGAATTATACTGAAATCACATTTCTTCAGTCAAAACAGTAAGAGCCACTGCCATATCAAGCAAATTGGATGTTAGAAAAAATGCATTATCCTTATGTAAACATGGTGCGTTCTGCTTTCAGCTGTATTTTCATTAAACAGAATGAAGGGGAAATGCAATAGAACTGTGTTGATAAGTGTATCACCCATGAATGTCCAGACTGTTTTTACTTTTTATTATATTTTACAAAATATTTCTGTGACTGACAGCCAGTATAGGTGCAGACTAGAGACAAATCACATTATATTCATTAACAGGATGAAATACTCACATTGTAGGAACTCTTCTCTGTCGCCTGGTTCAGGAAGAGAAATTAACTGGACTTCCTTCACTATGAAAACACAGATTAGCATAGTTAATATACAGTTAATCATATAATAAGGCTACATAACCTCTTCTTTTTCAGGGACATTTCTTAAACCTTAGGCTCTTTCTAGTGGCCACTCATTGGTCATTTCTCTGGCTAAATGGAAATCGACTCAAATATGCTTAATTTATGTTATTTATTTATTCTTTCTCCGTAATTATCTTACCAGATTAAATACAACACTCTTCCCTCTCTCTGTGAGAAATGTCATAACCAAATGTGTGTTGAGCTGTTAGTGAGCAATGATGGTAGAAGGTGGGGGCAGTGAGAACCGCCTGCTGTGAAAGTAAAATGGCCTTGTCGAGATAAATCAGACTACAGCTTTCTTCATATCAAACAGTCCTATAACTGACACAATAAAAACACACACTAGGTCAGAGAAAACAATCTGTAATGTAACTGTCATACCTGTGTTTGATGTAATGACGTGCTTGTTACAGAGCTCCTCCAGTTTGTCCCTCAGCTGACGCACAAACTTTGCTACCTCCTCAAATGAGAGGACAGGACTGATGGTGGTTATGTCTGCAAATCCAAATCCAGGAGGTGCTGAGAGAGACTGGACATTCTGCACAGATTAGAAAGAAACTAAATAGAATCTAATCACAACTAAATCACTCAAATAAACAGTAATAGCCCATGAGGAGATACTGGCTCACAGTGTAGAAACACTCAAAAGCCTAACTGACTATACAAAAGCTATTATTACAGCATGCCTTTAATCTCAGCTAATCTGCTACTCAATCGGGGAAGAAGAAGCTGGAACCCTTCCATCTAGTTATACAGACCGGCTTCAGTTTGCTCCAAATCATACGTTTGTATAGTTGATCCAATGTTTTATAGAGATTCTATAAGAGAAAGTCAGACTATGAACTCATATTTCAGCCTCAGCTATATACCTTAAGTTAAATGAGAGGCTTGTTTAAGAAGCCCAAATTAACAGTACTAATGAAGGTTCCACTGAAACCGTATTAGTTGAAGTAATAAATTATCTGATGCTTCGAAACACGTCATTCAACCATCATTTATGGGAGTGAATGTTCATTTGTTCTGTTCAAATGTTCAATTTTCTGCACAAAATGAAGGTATGGTGTCCCACAAAGCTCTGTTTTAGGACCGCTGCTGTTTCCTTTACACATGTTGCTACTGGATGCAGTTGCATGATTTTACTTCATCCAAAGGCCACAAAAAGCAGGTTGGACTGGAAGAACACTCATGTTCTAGAGTATCTTCACGCCTGAGCTCTTTTCTGGTTCTAATGTTTTTAGTGAATTTGTTATAGTCAGCCCTGCCTACACTCTTAAATGGTTCTATATAAACCGTAAACACTCAAAGAACCCTTTGCACGATTAAAGGGTTCCTTTCATGGCAAAAGGGTTCTTCAAGGTGATGAAGAAAGTGCTGCAGAATGTTCTATATAGAACCTTTTTGAAAAGGGTTCTATATAGCACCAAAACGGGTTCTTCTAGTATTAGAATGTCAAGCTTGTAACAATAGAAGAACCTTTTTTGGTGCTATGTTGAACCCTTTTCAGAAAAGTTCTATATAGAACCATCTGCACCAAAGTTTTTACAAACTTCTATAACCTAAGAATAGCTCAACCGGTTTGCATTGAGGTCCCTGTAGTTACTGAATAATAAGCCTTAGTATGTAATAAGCTTGGGGTTTTAGGGGTTAAACATACAAAAGGGTTCTATGAACACTAAAGAACCCTTGAAGAACCATCGTTTTTAAGAGTGTAGCTCTCTGTTTAAACCACCATCATATTTCGCCTTGTGTTTTGTCTTCATTTTATCGTGTGGAGTCCAGACTGAAACACCCCTTATAACTTCAGCGTGAATGGGCGGAGCTAAACTGCTGTGGGCTGAATAGGTAGCTGAATATGTAACTGTGTTGGTTTTGTCTTCATGGGATCTTACAGATTTTTTCCTGCCCCAGTTGCTTTTTTTTGGTGTTAAAAATTTTAATCTGGATTTATATAATGCTGATTTGTGACAGTGTCTATAGGAAAACATGCAACACACATCAAATTTAACTGAATTGAATAAACTGGGGTAAGAATTAAGATGTGGCAGAGAATGATACCAGTGAAGAATCCTGAATGTGAATAAAGAGTGAATGTAGTTATCAAACTACTAATCTAAATACAATCAAAATCTAATCAGGCTGTTTTTCTGAATCTCAGTGTCCTGGGTGTCACAGTGCCTCACCTGGAGGAAATGGATGTGATCTTCTGAGTGTGAAAGCTGCTCCAGCTCAGCGTCTCTCCTCCTCAGCTCAGTGATCTCCTGCTCCAGTCGCCTCAGGATTCCTTCAGCTCGACTCACCGCAGCTTCCTCCTGAGCTCTGATCAGCTCTGTGACCTCAGAGCGTTTCCTCTCAATGGAGCTGATCAGCTCAGCGAAGATCCTGTCACTGTCCTGCACTGCGGCCTGAGCAGAGCGCTGTTAGTGGACGCAGAGAGCAGAGGGGGGTCGATAAGAATTGGACTCCAGAGACAGCAGACAGAGAATCCACATGAATGAACAATGCGTTAGATAACCAAAGGAGCCACACTTCACATGAAATTAAAGATCTTTTTGTCATTTTGAATTGAGTTGATGGCCCGATCAGTCACTTTTGATGGGTGTTATGAAATAATGAGCAATTGTCAGTGTTTGAATGTGTGGCTTGTCACTGGCTCCTTCGAGGCTTACTAAAGGACAGTCCTGACTGATCCTGAAACACATGTTCTAGAAATCTAAATTTGTTCTTCTCCTCCATTCCAAACTGACCTTGTGAGACACCACAGTCTTCCTCAGCTCCTGAAGCTCCTTCTCTCTCTCCTGGATCCTCTCCCGGTATTTCCTCTGTACCTCCACCAACTGCCTCTAGAATAAATAAATAAATAAATAAATAATCACATACGATAGATAGATAGATAGATAGATAGATAGATAGATAGATAGATAGCATGTGCACGTGACCAGGGGTGCCCAAAGTTTTGCATATGTCCCTTTAAGACTGATATATGTAAATGAGTTCTGTTCTGATTGGCTGCCCTGTGTTGTAAGCAGTTCAGGCTGGAAGCCCCCTTTATGACTTATGAACCTTTAAATGGTTCTTGTCTATGATGGAAACCCTGCTGTAAATGGTTCTATATTGCAGTAATAAGGGTTCCACTATTGTTACAAGTCAACATTTATTGGTACTATATATATATATATATATTTATATATTCTGACTATATATATATATATATATATATATATATGTCTGTTGTCGGAAGAAAACCTGTTTTTCAGTTTTTGACATAATTTGAAAATGCCAGCTGTCCATTACATTGTGTGTAAATTTCATGATGAATGGACCAAAAGAAACGGTCCAAAATAGCTTGGGAAAAAGTCTGGTTCCACTGACTTACATTAAAAGTAAAGTAGGTTTTTTCCTTCTCCTGTAAAGTTACCATTTTATCATTTTAGAGATATGAGGTTTTCTTCCAACAACAGCCACATAAGTTTCTACATATATGTATATATATATATATATATATATATATATGTATACATATATATATATATATGTATACATATATATAAAACCACGTTTGTTAAGGGTGTAGCGTACAGAGAGCTTTAGTCCTGTTGTATGTTGTGTAGTGCCACCCAGTTTATTCTCTGTTCTTATTTAAGCCACTGAATGTGTGATTTATTCACTGCTACTAAACTTTCGTTCTTACTAAATGAAACCTGCTATCATCAGGCAGGTAAGGCTGCGAGGGTGGGGTGCTGTTATCTTTGGGATTATCTCTTCTCTTGGATTTGAATAGGGGAGGGAGACGGGGGAGAATATTTGCATTCTTTCTTTTGTTTCCATTTCTCTTTTAGTTTCGTTTCATTTGGTTATTTCGTCCTCCTTCCTTTCATCCTCCTTCCGAAGTCTCCTGACCAACACTCCTAAAGTTTACTATTGTTTATCACATTGATAACTTTTGTTATTTCATTCTGAATGCTAATAAATGAAACAATGTAAATTTAAATATTATAAACTAGACACCAAAAAGGCATTTTTAGACGTATTATTCAATGCGGGACTTTATCAAAGGGCCCGTATCATGGAAAACCACATTTTTTCACTTTTCGGGGACAAAAGAATTTGAAGTAATATGACTCCAGTATGGTCCAGTATGACTATATATTTACATACACCCACCCATTCAGCCTATAGCAGTTTAGCCCCGCCCACTCACACTGAAGTTATAAAGAGTGTTTCAGCCCTGATTGCAAGATACATTTTATTACAGCTTCATTCTTAATGCCATACATTTTTTCATACTTCGTTTAGAATCACGTACAGCTCCGCTAATCATTCTGGGCACATCTTAAATGTTTTTTGGCTTTGCGGCTTCCTAGTAATTAAACCTGAAGGTGAAGGTGCGCAAGGCTAATTCGTCTAGATCAGAATGACTTTATACAATTTCAGCAACAAAATTGCTTTTTTTATTGAAAGTACTGAAAGTTTATGGCTTAGTCTGCACTTCAAAAGGCGAGGCTTACAGCAGAGTGAATGGGCGGAGTTCATTACTCTGACGTAGCAACAAGCTGCTTGTTAAGGAGCTATAATTTGGTGAAGGAACTGCGAACATTAAAACATATTAAACGCCGCGTTCACGGCCCAGTTTATTAATTTATCACTTTATTTATTTAACTGTTGTATAAAAGCAACAGAACACTCGAGGAGTGTGTTATTGCAAATAACATCATGGCTGTGATGATTTACAGCACTCGTTATTTTGCGATAACACACTCCCTCTCATGTTCTATTGCTTAATTAGAATTTATTTATCAAAAAAGCTCAAACCTGCTGCATCCAAAAATGTGTACTACCATACTAGACAGTATGTCAAAAATAAGACAACCTCCAATAGAAGTCCATTCATTAGTGCTGTATATGGGGTACAGTAGTTTAGTGGTTTTGGATGCAGCTATAAAAAGTGCTTCTGGTAGGAAAATAAACATACAAATATCGACGGCGCTCCATGTAGTGGGCTCCAAAACGTAAAAACAAGTGGATACTCTTCATTTAGTTAAAAAGCCTTTGGCTACGGATACAAAATCTTCCAATGTGTTTTGGCCTGAGCCTTCATGAAGGAGGTGACTGATATAGGCTTACGCCGAAACACACGTCTTCTTGAATGAAGTGTAGTGAAGTGTGCAAAATTTCTAAAGTGAATGAAAACATTGTAACATGTTCTTACCTGCTTCTCAGCTCTTTCTGCTGTAATTCGTACTGTATGATGCCCTCTGTGCTCATCCATGGTGCACAGCATGCAGATGCACTGCTGGTCAGTGCGACAGTAAACCTCCAGCAGCTTCTCATGCTGAGAGCAGATCTGCTCCTGGAGTCGTCTGGAAGCTCCAACCAGCTTGTGCTTCTTAAAGGCAGGAGATTCATAGTGAGGCTGCAGGTGAGTTTCACAGTAAGAGGCCAGACACACCAGACAGGACCTGACGGCTTTGTGTTTCTGTCCAGCGCAGAAATCACACTCCACATCTTCAGCAGGAGGAGCAGCGACAGATTTGAGAGCCGTCGTTATCTTCAGCTTCTCCATCATTTCAGCAATCATCACGTTCTTGTGTAGAACAGGTCTCAGGGGTGAAGGAGTGTCTGCACTGAGGGCAGCTGTAGGTTCCCTTCTGATCCTCCTGATCCCAGCAGCCTGTAATACAGTCCAGACAGAAACTGTGTCCACAGGCAGTAGTGACTGGATTATTCAGCACATCCAGACAGACTGGACAGCTGAACTGGTCCTGGTCCAGTGAACTGATACCGGACATTTTCACGCAGTTAGACACAGTGATAGAGTCAGTACAGCAGCAGTGCCAGCATGAAGTGAAATGAAGTTTCATTTTCTCTGAATTGAAGAGGACAGACCTGTTTCCTGGGTCTGTTTACGAGAGCTGTGTGCAAAACAGGTGTGTCTGACTAACGTCACTCATTTGCATTTAACCATTTATTTACTATGCTGTGAAAAGTATTTGCCCCCACCTCACACCGATCAGGCCTAACATTATGACCACCTCCTTGTTTCTATGCTCATTGTCCATTTTATCAGCTCCACTTACTGTATAGCAGCACTGCTGTGTCTGATCCACTCAGACCAGCGCAGCACACACTAACACACCACCACCACATCAGTGTTACTGCAGTGCTGAGAATGATCCACCACCCAAATAGTACCTGCTCTGTGAGGGTCCATGGGGGTCCTGACCACTGAAGAACAGCCTGAAAGGGGGCTAACAAAGTATGCAGAGGTGGCTGTGCGTAGTGGCCATGCGGAGAGGCTATCAGGAGGCGTTAGGCTCCCGGTAAGAAGACAAAGGACACACACTGTTGCTGTTGTGTGATTATTATGAGTGTAGATGTGTTACGTGTGCTGCTCTGCGCTGGGCAGTGTGGTGCGGTAGCTGGTGTCAGTGTTAGTGTCTACCATAGAGAGGAGGCCTATGGTTAGTAGTGACCTTCCCCGCCGCCCGGCCTGTGTTAGGTGACCGGTCTGCTGGGGTGAATAAAGAGCGCTTCCCACAGCAGAAATCATGGCCTCTCCTGCGTCTCCTTCTTCACTGAAACGCCACGATATGTTCACCCACGTTTACACACATTCATTCAGTCACCTATTTACAAATTCTTCTCTTAACTTATTAATGCATTCATTCACACACCCATTTCTTCATCTATCCATATCTTTTTATTCATTCATTCATACATCACTCCAACCATCCATCCATCTTTTCATTCATTCATGCATTCATTCATTCATACATCCAGCCCTTCATCCATCTTTTCATTCATTCATTCATTCATACATACATACATCACTCCAACTCTCCAGCCATCTTTTTATTCGTTCGTTCATTCATTCAATCAGCCCTCCAACCCTCCATCCATCTTTTCCTTCGTTCATTCATTCATTCATACATCCCTCCAACCCTCCATTCATCTCATCATCTATTCATTCATAGATCCCTCCAACCCTCAATCTATATTTTTATTCATTCATTCATTCATTCATTCATTCAGATCGCTCCAACCCTCCTTCCGTATTTTCATCCGTTCATTCATATATCCCTCCATCCATCTTTTCATTCATTTCATTTTCATTCATAGATCCCTCCAACCATCTATCCATCTTTTCATTCATTCTCATTCATTCATATAGCTTTCCAACCCTTCATCCATATGTTCACCCTTTCATTCATTCATTTATTCATTCTTATATCCCTCCAACCCTCCGTCCGTCTTTCACTGATGCATTTATTAGTTTATCCAGTCATCTATACACGTTCTTCAATGATTCAACCACTCATCCATTCATGTATCCATTTTTTCGTTGGTTTGTTTCTTTGTTCATTTATTAATCAGTTCTTTTATCCTTTTATAAACTCATTAATTAATAATTACCTGTTCTCATTCTCATATTCATCCATAGATTAATTCACGCATCTATATATTTGACCAATCATCAGTTCTCTTATTCCTTCAGTGATTCAGCCACCCATTCATTTGTTCGTTTGATCGTTCGTTCATTCCTTTATCCACCCATCCGCTCCATTCCGCATGCGTGTTACAGTTCCTGAACAGCAGGGGGCGCTGTGGGAGCTCTCAGCTGTCAGTGAGCGCAGAAGAAGAGTCTGTGGACGCAGATGGCGACCCCCGTGCTCCACGTGATGGTCGTGTTTGGCTCAGAGTTGAAGATGTTTTTCTGATTTTAGGCGCTTTTCTTTAAAACTGCAGACACTGAACCGGTGATCAACAGCTACGCGAAGGCGCTGCGCATGCGCAGATGTTTGTGTAGTATGTAAGAGCAGAGTCAGCACTGAAGAGCAGACATGAAGCCCAAAGCGCGCCTCAGAGCGAAACAGCAGAAAGACAAACTGCACAAGTTCATGATTTCAGTCAACAACTATGTGAAGAGCCAGGCAGGAAGCGAGGACACGGAGCGCTTCGAGCGGATGGGGGGATTCGTGAAGAAGAAAAGTCGTAAAGAGCTGCGCAGAGAGAAGAGGAAGGCGAAGAAAGCCAAGCTGAGGAACCGGGGAAACGCAGGGGACTCGGAGAGGTCCGAGGAGCCCGAGCTCTCCAAGAAGAAGACCCAGAGGTCCGAGGAGCCCGAGCTCTCCAAGAAGAAGACCCAGAGGTCCGAGGAGCCCGAGCTCTCCAAGAAGAAGACGCAGAGGTCCGAGGAGCCCGAGCTCTCCAAGAAGAAGAAGAAAAGTGCTCTGAAAGAAAGAGGAAGTGAACAAAGCAGAGCTCCAGAAAGCAGATCTGAGAGAGCTGCTGAGGAAAAGCCTAAGAGGAAGGTTCATTTTGATGACACGGTGCAGCAGCAGAGCAAGAAGGCCAAGCTGGACATGGCCAGGAGGAGAGCACTGCTGGAGGCCAACGAGGCTGAAGACAAAGAGATCAAGAAGCTGGAGAAGCGGCTCGGGACTCAACAAGAGGAAGAACAAGCGGAGTCTTCCTCAGTCCTTCATAAATGACGGGCTGGATTACATCCTGGGGATCCTGGAGCCTGGAGTGTCTGAGGCGCTGCTGGGGGATGAAGAGGAGAAGAGCGAGCTGGAGAGACTGGAGGAGCTTAGTGACAGTGAGGAGGAGGAGGAGGATGGCTCAGATGAAGAGCGTGCTGGTGCTGAAAGAGATGTGGAAGCTGAGGAAGCGGAGGAAGGAAACGAAGATGTGAACGAAGAAGAAGAGGATGATGATGATGATGATGAGATTGAGGACGAAGAGGAAGAGAAAGATGATGATGGTGATCAGGGGGAGGAGGAGGTAGATGATGAAGAAGAAGAAAAGGAAGATGTTCCAGAAGATGAGAGTGTGAATAGTGATGGAGAGGAAGGAACGTCTGAAGACAAGCCAACTGACAGCAAACAGCCGGCAAGTTCTTCTAAATTTAAAGGGGAATTTCTGTATAATTCAGTGTTTCAGGTGTAAACAGAGTCATTCAGAGTGGTTTGGTGTGAAATGGTTGATTGTAGATACTCAGATGTCTTTACAGTGGTGGTGATGAGAACCAGGGGTCACCATGACTACAACACATATAGTCATTTTATTTACTATCCAAAACCACCAGTGAACCTACACGAGTCTTCTGAGTGTTATATGGATTGTAGGTGATGGTAAAATAGTGGAAAATCTGGAAAATAAGTGTTTAAAATGTAGCTTTTCTTTGGGGACTATTTTGCCTCACAACGCCCTGCGTATATCCCTCCACCATGGAAGATGAATGGATTTTAACAATGTGTTTAAGCCCAAAACCTTCACAGAACTTTCATAAAACAAGGTCTCGGGCATCAGGCAGTCTAAACATAACCATTTAATGTAATAACTGTCTGTGAGGGGGCTTTTAGAGGTGGACGTCTGGTTCCTGTCACCACCACTGTGAACGATTCTGGCTTGGCTGGTTTAATTATTTTGAATTTTTTAAAAATTGGTGGAGTTCCCCTTTAATACAGGGGTCATTATTGGGGCACGGAGGGCAGGAGCTTCAGTCACTGCTCACCTGACTAGTGTTTCAGTAGGAACAGTGAATGATGTGAGCTCTGTGTTTGGGTCTATGTATTTTAATGCATTTCAACCATTTAATTAAGCAAAAAATTTAGAAAAATTGGTGGAATTCCCCTTTTATCTACATCTTGATCAGCGAAAACAGGTGGCAAAGATATAAAATCATACGCAATTTCATGATACATGATAAGGACCATGGTATTTGGTTTTTTCTGAGGCTTGGTAAGCTGAGACATTTTAAAAATGCTATCGAAATCTCTGAATACAGTGGTTTTCTTAAAGGTTCATGTACTGCACACACTAAATCCAGTTAAACAGGACTAATTATGCTCTCTTTTTAATGAGTTCCGCCGTTGGCGCTGATGAAACCCGCTCAAAAAGCATTTTGTGACGTAATGTGATGTAATTCATTTTGATGGTGATAAATATGGTCAAATTGTCCACCTCTAGATCCAGCATTGACCCTCTAGTATTCACAGTTTTGTCTTTGTGTAGGACAGCGTCTCCAGATGTTGCTGGCACTTACTGACACTTTCGCTGTCATGCACAACACCTGTCCTGCTAAAACTCAGCTACTGAAATTCAGAACTTTTACAGTACTCGCTGAATTACTTCCACACCACAGAAGAGTGAAAAACTCAATGGCTAATCGTACTGCGTAAATATAATGATAATAATAATAATAATAATAATAATAATAATAATTTAAGAGGGTATTTGTAGAAGGCCACTATCTGCAGATCTAAGATCACGTGCCGGAACGTAAACAGACAGACACTCTGTGATGTGAGTGGTGCTTTAAGGTCATTTAGAGCCTTAAAACTAGTAGCAGAACTTTAAAAGCTATTCTGAGTGATACAGGCAGGCAGTGCAGCTCTTTTAAAGCCGGACTGATCTGATCTCTCTGTGTTGTTTTTGTTAGGATGCTGATGCTTTTTGTACGAATTGTAAAGGATGTATTGTTTTCTTAGGAGGCCCAGTAAGAAGATCATTACAGTGATCAACTCTGCTGTAACAAACGCATGAACAAGTTTCTCTGCGTCGCTCTGAGAGAGAAAAGGCTGAACTTTAGTGACATTTTTGAAATGATAAAAAGCCACTTTAGTGACTGTTTACATGCAGATAAAACAGAGCTCAGAGTCTAAGATCACACCCAGGTTTATACTGCAGGTTTGGTATATGAAGCTAAAGAACCAAGTTTCTCATAAAGCAGCTTTCTCTGAGTTTCTGTACGAACAATCAGTATTATCTTTTTTTCATGATTTAATTGTAAAATGTTTTGCAACCTCCACTGAGAAATATCTGACACACAGCTGGTCAGTCTGTCTACAGAGTCTTGATCACCAGACGGAATGGAAATGTATAATTGAGTGTCGTCAGCACAGCTATGAAAATGTATACTATGCTTCCTAATGACATCACATAGAGGGAGCATGTACAAAGAGAAAAGCAAAGGCCCCAAAACTGAACCTTGAGGGACTCCACAAGAAATGGCAAATCTTTCTGATGAATGATTTCCAAGTGAAACCATGAACTGCCTATTACTTAAATTTGATTTAAACCATTCTAAACCTGCCCGAGAGGCCAACTCAGCTTTCAAAACCCTGGATTAATTAAGTCTCATCTTTCGCAGTGACACTATTGTAGCCTATGAGGTTTATCCGAGGCGCGATTATTGATAGTTGAAAACTTTACCCAATGCCTCGCCGTGGCGACTTGAAATATAGTCAGCACTGGCAATTTTGGGGCAGTCATGGGCTGGAGGTTAGGGAGTCCTGTGTCTCACTGTACATTTTATATCAAAATTTGAAAAAAATTGAGAAACTTAATGCTAAAAACATGTATTTGCATTTTAACTCATTTTAAGAAATAATAATTATGCGTTTGTGTCCCAATATATGTGGAGCCCGTTTACTGTAACGTTTTCAGAATAGAAAAGAAAAAAAGCCAATAATTCTAAGGAAATCTTCAAGATTTCGAAGAGCATAGTGGAGGAGGAAGTAATTCCACTCAGGGTAAACAGACAATGCTTTTTCTAATAAAGTAGACAACAAATTATTCAAATTACATGATATAAGAATTGTTCATATTCTATAAATGCATTTATTTAAAACGGTGTATTTCCTCTTAGTTTGCTTTAGTCCAGTGTGTACTGTTCATGTTGTTAGTGTTAATTGTGTTGTCAGAGACCATGTTCTATTAATTGTTTCTGGTGTTTCCTTCATTTAGGATACAGACACGGTGGGTAAATACGTCCCGCCTCACCTCCGTGAAGCAGCGGACAGCAAGCGTAAAGCTGAGCTGGAGAGGCTGAAGCGGAACCTGAAAGGTCTAATAAACCGGTACGCCTTAATAAACCTGTGGAAACGTCAACGGCTGCGTTTTCCAGAAGCTTCATAGCTTATTTGATATGTGATGCCCACTGAATCTCATAGTAAGCATTGTGGCGTGTTGTGTAATTGTGATTTACGTTTATCAGGCAGCTGATGTTTTGTCTAATATAGGGTTTCTCCACCACTGGACCCTGAATCTACACCCAGGACTCCGTAGTGGACCGGTCACAACACCTTATGTTAGAAAACTTCAGTGGAAAACAATATTTAATGTAGTTCTAAGTGAAATTGTCAAGTGTTTTCAGAAGGTAACTGATATGAATAGAGAACGTCCTGTGGTGAAAGCAAGGCTTATCATAGCATCATCAGTTTGAGACGCTGTGGCTGCTGCTGTTGATAGAAACCAGAAACTGTTTACAGTTTACAGAGAACAAAAATGATTTTTCTGTGTTCAGTGTTATTAAAAATCTTTGATATCTTGGTTGAATTTAAATGGGAACTGCAATGTTTCACCCAGGGGTCAACAACCCAAACATAAAGAAGAGTTATTTTGTCCTTTCAACAAAAAGTTAACCGTCTTGGGAGCCACAACATTTAATATCCATTTTATTGAAGTAAGGTTTTAACTTCTTGGCTGAAAATGTCTTAACATGTTCTAATGTCCTAGTATAGATATAAAAATATAAACAAAAACGCAGACTTACTTTGCTTTAAGCTTTAGCTCAGCTATAGCCTTTAGCTTTTCTCGCATCTCCAGCAGGAAACTTCTCCAAAAGTAGAACAGTTTCGATTTTTACGAGGCTGAAGTCGCTTCTCATTCGCCAGCTTCTTGTTCGAATTCTCCCGTTCCACCTTAAATGGTGCCTGAGGTGCCAGAATGTAACTGCTGCACCATTTAAGGTGGAACGGGAGAATTCGAACAAGAAGCTGGCGAATGAGAAGCGACTTCAGCCTCGTGGCTTTTTAGTGTTTAGTCTCCAAATGATCAAGGTCCATCTTAAATCTCTCTCTGTTCCGTTTCGTTAGCTAATAGTTAGATGTGATTGTTGTCTGTGTTGCTATGGTGACCAGCAGTCTGTGCTGATCTTCAGGGTTAAAGGGTGAATTAGCAGTTCTACATTAACTCCAGAGTTTAAGACCATTTACTGTTAAAACTGTGTTGAACGATCAGCAGAGCTTTATTTACTGCAGAGGAGGATTATTTTATTTTTACCTACAAATCTAATTCTGCTGTGGAGCCACAACAGGACAGTAAAAGAGCCGCATGTGGCTCCGGAGCTTTTGTGCTGAAGTATTTAGTGTCAGATCTTAAGGCATAAAAAACAAGAAAACTTTATGAACCTTAGAGTTAGGAAATATGGAGAACGCCTAGTTTAAAGCATTGCATACAGTAGCCATCTGTGGGGTCAGTACCTTTGCTGAAGGCCTACACGAAGGTTTTGGCCAGCATAGATCATTCGTTCCTACTTTCTTGAGTCAGATGTTCCTACTTTTTGGTGATCACATGACTCTGAGTGTGGTTTGTGATTGGCAGGCTGAGTGAGCCCAACATGGGGTCCATCTGTGGGCAAATTGAAGAGATGTACATGAGCTGCAGCAGGAAGGACATGAACGACACGCTGACCGAACTTCTGCTGGCCGCCTGCGTCACACCTACTCTGATGCCTGACAGGTAAAGCACTGAACAGGTTGAAGTGATAGTTTGTCTAAAAATCTAATTTGCATCGTTTACCTTGAATGTGGTCGATTAAACACGTTTGGCGTCTGAATTTTGCTTCTTTAGTTTTGCGTTTGAGCCCTAAGAGGCTGATATAGCTAACAAGTGATAGAAGCTTCTAGGCCTCCAGTTAGCGTCATGTTTTGTATTGAAATTGTAGTTTTAAGGAGTGCAGTTTTCAAATCGCACAAGCTGCAGTTTGTATGTTATCCTGTATCAGTGGTCTCCGTATCTGGTCCTTGACCTGAGTTTAGTTCCTGTATCCAATAAGCTTCCCCTCTTACTGAACTCTAATACATCTGATCAGACAATCACGGACTTCGGAAGTGGTTGACTAGCTGGTGGTTGGAACCGGGCTCTGCAGGAAGGCAGCTCTCCAGGACTGGGGCTGGAGACCACTGTCCTATATTATCCACAGCATTGACTGAGCTTACATGCACTCAATAATCCGATAACTGCAGAAAATCAGATTTTGTCAGTAATCCGATCAACGCATTTACATGTACTTGGGTAATCAGATAAAGGGGAAACTCTGGGTCTACGTGAATCAGACAGTTATCAGACTTCGGCTTCGAAACCAGCCAATAAAGTCACAGAAAAAGACGTAACAAACGTAATGTAAAAATCAAACTTAATGCTGCAGCTTTTTTTTTTAAATCATCGCACCACTTTACCTGGAAATATGAACATGCATCATCTAGAAGATGACAAATATTTGAATCCTTCATGTCGTCAAACATGTAGTTGGTTTTAGCCTCACTTCAAAAGTGTTTTACTGTGTCTCAGCTCGCTTATTTCCGGTACCTCCGTTTATTTCCGGTACCGCCGCTGACTGAGAACTCTGAAAGAAATCAGAGTAAGAGTTTACAGCACTGAGAAATCTGATTACTGAGCTAAAATCCAGGCTCTGTTTATCGGATTTCTTCATCAGACCTTACTCCAGTCTAAGAAATCGTAGCATGCTGTTTACATGACCATTTGAATAATCAGATAACTGCAGAAATCTGATTATGATCAGATTATTGTGTGCATGTAAGCTCACTCACTGTCTTACATTTTAAGTTTAATCTAATAACACAGAGCTTGTGAACTGCTTGTAAATGATTCAGACCAATCAGAAGCCACACAACCACAGCTAACTGCCCAGCGTTCAAACCCAAAGCCAGAAAAAGTGGATATTCTGGTCTCCCTGGTTAAAATAACAGGCCTGGAGCTTAATTATTAGAACATAATCACAGTTTTAATCACAATATTGGTCAGATTACTTGCAATTGGATATTTTTCCCAAACTGTTCATCACACACTTACTTGTCAAGTTGTTAAGTAATCATTCTGGTGCACATTTATAGCAGTGGTCAGTGGACAGAGGTGTGTTGCGTTGCTAAAAAAGAAGTCACAGCCATCTTGAAGCCTTAATAAAATTTTTAATGCACAATAATTTATTTCAGAAATGTTACATCTGTTCTAATTCTAGAAAGTTTCCTACTATCTAGTTATTGTGTTATAACACAACAGCGTCCAGGTTGTAGGGCTGTTTTTGTCCTCCGTTGGTGATGCTTTACTGTCCTGTATTTGAATAAAGTGAGTGTTTGTCAGTATTAATAATGCTCCTTTTCTTCGTCAGGCTGCTGATGGAGCACGTCCTGTTACTGAGCGTCCTGCATCACACAGTCGGTCTGGAGGTACTTCATCCACATCACCCCCTACATCACCTACAGTCACACACGTCTGCACTGAGGACGTGGCTTAAGCAGCTGAACCGACTACTGAAGGCTGTAGCTGGTTTCGGTGTAGTTTGGCACTTCCTGTCAGACGTTTGGAGATTCTTTACCTTTTTAATTTTCAGAGAGTTTGACTTTCATAGCTGTTCCTGCTCACATACAGCAAAACACACTGATGAGAGCTTCAGAGTCATCAGCGCATTCAGAACACGTTTTAGGATAAAACAGAGGCGAACGCCGCCGAACACACACAGACAGGACGCCACTCTTCTTACTGTAATGCTGTCACCCTCCCCCTCTCTCCCTCCCTCCCTCTCTCTCCCTCCCTCTCTCCCTCCCCTCTCTCCCTCCCTCCCTCTCTCCCTCTCCCCCTTTCCCCCCTCCCTCCCTCCCTCACGCACCCTCTTCCTCTCTCCCTCCCTACCTCTCTCCCTCTATCCCCCTCCCTCTCTCTCTCCCTCTCCGTCTCTCCCTCCCTCTCCCCCCTCTTTCTCCCTCTCTCTCTCTCTCTTGCTCTCTCTCTTGCTCTCTCTCTGTCTCTCTCTCTCTCTCGCTCTCTCTGTGTGTCTGTCTCTCTCTCTCGCTCTGTGTCTCTCTCTTGCTTTCTCTGTCTCTTTTTGTCTTGCTCTTTCTCTCTCTTGCTCTCTCTCTTTTTGTCTTGTGCTTTCTCTCTCTCTCTCTCTCTCTCTCTGTCTCTCTCTTACTCTGTCTCTTTTTATCTTGTGCTCTCTCTCTCTCTCTCTGTCTGTCTTTGTCTTGCTCTCTCTCTCTCTCTCTCTCTCTCTGTCTCTCTCTCTCTGTCTCTCTCTTGCTCTGTCTCTTTTTGTCTTGTGCTCTCTCTCTCTCCCTCTGTCTGTCTTTGTCTTGCTGTCTCTCTCTCTCTCTCTCTCTCTCTCTGTCTTTGTCTTGCTCTCTCTCCCTCTCTCTCTCCCTCTCTCTCTCCCCCTCTCTCCCCCTCTCTCAGGTTGGAGCTCATTTCCTGGAGACGGTTGTGCGGCGTTTTGATGACTCGTACCTCCGGAGCTCTGAGGCGGGTAAAGAGAGTGAGAACCTGGCTCTGATGGTCGCTCATCTCTACAACTTCCACGTGGTTCACGCGCTCCTGCTGTTCGACCTGCTGAAGCGGCTGGTCTCCTCCTTCACGGCGCGCGACGTGGAGCTGGTGCTGCTGCTGCTGAAGAACGTGGGCTTCGCTCTGAGGAAGGACGACCCTCTGGCCCTGAAGGACCTGATCACCGAGGCCCAGCGCAAGGCCAGCACTGAGGGACAGCGCCTCAGTGACCAGACCAGGGTACGGACGAGTGGAGCGTCCTGCTGCTCTGTTATCTGAAACTTTTTGAGTCAGAGAGTTTTTCCTCACCACTCAGCTTGCTCAGTTGCAGTGGCAGTCGTGAGATACACTATACAAACATTAAATTAATTTATTTAAATTTATTTAAATTAATTAATAACTCACAGCTGGAGGGTTTGATTAGATTTAGAACTGTTAGACGGTATCCAAGTATATCGGTAGGGTTGGAGGTTAGGATCGGTTTTAGGGCCAGGGTGAGGGTTAGGATTAGGTTTTGGGTTGAAGTTAAGGTTAGGATTAGGGCCAAGGTTAGGGTTAGGTTTATGGTTGAGGTTAAGGTTAGGGTTGGGATTAGGGCCAGGGTGAGGGTTAGGATTAGGTTTACGGTTGAGGTTAAGGTTAGGATTGGTTTTAGGGCCAGGGTGAGGGTTAGAATTAGGTTTTGGGTTGAGGTTACGTTTAGGGTTGGGATTAGGGCCAGGGTGAGGATTAGGATTAGGGCCAGAATAAGGGTTAGGATTAAGTTAAATAAAGATATTTACTTCAGTGTATTCAGATGCTTCACTACTGCTACTTCACTGATATGTTGTTGATGTGTTGCTGATAATCTGTTAAGAGTTTATTGATCATCTATGAAGGACCACTCCAAATAAAGCGTTACTGTGTTTCCTCTCTCAGGTGCGGTTCATGTTGGAGACCATGTTGGCACTGAAGAACAATGACATGCGGAAGATTCCCGGTTACGACCCTGAACCTGTGGAGAGACTCAGGAAGCTGCAGCGAACTCTGGTAAAACCATCTGACCACTAGGGGGCATGGCACACTGGTTCTCCAGTAATCTTTTTCTCTCAGTAAACCAGTGGTAGACCCACGCTACGAACGCTATAGAGATGGCAAGCTTTCTTTTCCGATGCGGATGTTGAAACCTCGACTATCGTCAGATAACGATCAGATTTTACTTCTCTAAAAACGGCTAAGATTTAAAATGAGCTATTTTTAATTGACACACTTAAGGCCGGGACTACACTACACAACTTTTTGCCCGATTTTAATCCTGATTTGCCCCTTGCGGCAGTCACACAACACAGGACAGTAATAATACAGGCATATGTACAACTAGAAATATACAAAAATATGCCGTAAGATCTATCCTGAGATAAAAAAGCAGTGCAATAATGAATGTACAAGGAGGTGCAGGTAACAGCATATAATGACAATACTGAATAAATATGTGCAGATATTGGTAGTGAAATAAAGTGTCTAGGTGTGGAGTGTCCAGATGTGTAAGATGTGCGATAAGTAGTGTCCAGATGTGCGATAAAACAGAGAGCATCACATAAAACATAAAACAGTTTAGCCCTCCGTTTGGACTCTGAAGTGATCGGTGGCCCTCAGATATTATCAAATATGTTTCATATTTATGACTCAAAACATTCACGAGTCCTGCAGTGTGAGAAGGTCAGAGATTTACTCAGAGAGTGACATCAAACAGCAGCCAGTCAGAGAGCTAGAAGAGCGGAGAAACAGGCAGAGAGATGCACAGCAGACCGGAGACAGAGGAGCTGTGTGTAAAAGGCCGATAAGAGCCGCCATCATGTTTATAATGTTGATCCAGTCATCAGGTCACTCTCTCTACAATTTCAGCTCAGCTGCCAGTTTGTAGTGAAATATTTCTCCAGCTCTCACTGTGATATTAGTGTTTCTCACCACATATTAATCCCCAGTTTGCGCTTTCTGACTGGTGTCACCAGTACTCTCTAACCACCTCCACTTTTCCTGTTTTACATGATTTATTACTGTTATTGTCTGATTTTCATTACTTTATTTTTTATTTATTTGTTTATTGATTATTATTAATATTATTATTCTTATTTTAATTGATTATATTATTATTTTATTAATTTAATTAATTTTTTTATTCTATTTATTTATTTTGTATAATTTATTTTGATTCATTTTTAGTTTACTTTTTGATCTTATTCTCCTTTCATTTTATATTGATTTGATTTCCTTAACTTTCACATTTTAGCTACATTTTAATCTTTGTTTTATATTTTCTACTGTATTTTTATGTATGTTTATTATTAATGTTTAATTTTTTTATACGTACCTGACTTGAGTCATTTTTATTAAGTTTACTGTTATTATTTGATATGTTCTTAACATTATCAATCCCCTTTCCTGTATCAACTCAGCAACATTGTAAATGATGGTCACCCTCAGAATTCCCCGAGGGGAAATAAAGGTTGATTATTTGATTGATAAAAGCACAAACAGGTCCAGTGAGTTTAGCTTTGTTTGTTGTGTGATCTGAGGAGATCTGGGAGTTTGAGTTCTTATTCGGAGCCCAAACTCGTTAAGTGTGTTATACTGTCTCTTTGCCCTGTCGTCTAGTCTGAGCGCCCTGACGACAAAAAGACCAGAAATTCTCTGACAAGCTGACGTTAAGTTTGTGATGCTCTCTGTTTTAGAAATCTGTTAAGACTTTAAAAGTCGTGTAGTGAACGCCCGGCCTCAGAGCTGATCTGACAGTCGGCTATCATCCTGAAATCACTCTGTTAACCCCACAGGAAGAACTACAGAGCTAACAGCACCACATCACACAGTGTGAGTGAGCGCCGATACAGGATTGAATCACATTCTTTTTTCCCCCTCCTCAATCCCATCCTGCATTTTTATAAACATGAGCCTGATGTATTTGTAATATTGTGTGCAGTATCCCATCGTCCGGTCAGGTTAATGTAGTTCACTGTAGAAAAATCCATTTTATTCACGACATACGATATAAAATGACCATTGATAGTAAATAGAGGTGGAGCTGTTTTCTTTGGGGACTATTTTGCTTTACAACACATTGCGTTTACCTCTCCACCGTAAATGCATTGAAACGACAGGTTCGGTTTAGGCCACCACTTTATCTCAGACATCAGGCAGTGAATTCATAACCATTTCATGTAATAACTTTCTGGGCGAGCTTTTAGAGGTGGACGCCTGGTTCCTATCACCACCACTGTGTATAATTTAACACCAAACCACCCTGAGTGACTTTTGTAAACGTCTCAATTATATC
The DNA here is from genome assembly GCF_904425465.1 of Colossoma macropomum. Taxonomy (NCBI): domain Eukaryota; kingdom Metazoa; phylum Chordata; class Actinopteri; order Characiformes; family Serrasalmidae; genus Colossoma; species Colossoma macropomum. The sequence continues at coordinate 6,578,450 of NW_023494805.1, forward strand.
ATTATGCAGAATTTTTTCAAAAACAGTCGAATCCCCATTTGACAGTAACTGTGTGTTGTGCTTGCTGTGTTCTGAAGGTCCACCACCGAGCGAGTGGGACTGATTTGAAGCTCAGAGTGTCTCTGGAGAATCTTCTGGAAGCCGAACGGGTCGGTCGCTGGTGGATCGTGGGCTCGTCCTGGAGTGGGGCGCCTATGATCGGTGACCAAGGCAACAAGACGACCCCACAGCCCGCCAAAGGGGAACAGGTGAGGGAGGTGTTGATGACAAAATAAATATGCTGTTGGTAACCAGACAAAAACGCTAATAGAAGACAGTTTGAAGAGTAAAACACCCACATTGGTGATTAAAGTGTCGCCTTAAATTAATAATAGTAGTAATAAGAATACGAGGTTAAAGCAGGGGTGACCAAACCTGGTCCTGGAGAACTACAACCCTGGACATCGCAGATCCAACACACCCTGGCTCTCCTGGCTCTATTATTCAGAAGCCCCTGAAGGCCTTCATTACCTGGATCAGGTGTGATAGGAGCTAAACTCTGCAGGGTGCTAGATCTCCTGGGCCAGGATTGGGCACTAGTTGTATTATCTTATATACAAGTTTTATTAATCTAATGTCGTTCAATGCGTCTCATTGCTCTATTCACAAGTGTTTCGGATTTAAAAAAAAGCTATGCTTGCTTGAAATTTGCATGATTTCTTTGCAGAAATACAGTTTACCAATGAAACACCATAACTGTCTCTGGCCTGACTCCCAAAAGAATCACTGTTAGATTCATTTAGATTAAACAAGAATGTTCTCTAATAAATTCTACTAAATTCTCCAGTGATGTAACACAGTGATCTTTCTGAATTTAAATCCTCTCAGTTCAGTGCCAAAGTTCTGGAACTGGCACGTAAGCAGCGGATGAACACTGACATCAGGAGGAACATCTTCTGTGTGATCATGACCAGCGAGGACTATCTGGATGCCTTCGAGAAGCTTCTGAGGTTCGTGGGTTTGCTCTGCCTGCTGGTTTTGTTTGACTGGGAGATTCACTGACATGGAAATTTCAGCTAGATTAATATTTTCTGTTGTATTTGTCATTTTCTGTCTCAGACACTCAGAAGCACACAGACATACACAGACTGTCTGATGTAAACTGCACGCTGACCACAGCTCCCTGAATCTCACCTCTCACTGAAAATGTAAACTGGCTCTGGTTCTCTGTGCTTCCAGGCCAAAATACTGTGGAGATTAGCGTTTACCCTCATCTAGCGCTCTGAATTTAGTGCGTAAAGGCCTTGCTGATTAGCTGATGAGCTGAATCAGGTGTGTTTGATGAGGTAGCGTGTTATAGTCTGCAGTGTTTTATCAGTCTGTGTGAAAAAATCATTGTTTATCAAGCTAAATTCCAGTAGCAGACAGCTGCATCTCTATAGGTAGCCCATCTCTATAGGTAACCCATCTGTATAGGTAACCCGTCTCTATTGGTAGCCCATCTCTATAGGTAACCCATCTGTATAGGTAGCCCGTCTCTGTAGGTAACCCGTCTGTATAGGTAGCCCGTCTATATATAGGTAGCCCGTCTATATATAGGTAGCCCATCTCTATAGGTAACCCATCTCTATTGGTAGCCCATCTCTATAGGTAACCCATCTCTATAGGTAACCCATCTGTATAGGCAGCGCATCTCTATAGGTAACCCAGCTGTATAGGTAACCCATCTGTATAGGTAGCCCGTCTCTATAGGTAACCCGTCTGTATAGGTAGCCCGTCTATATATAGGTAGCCCATCTCTATAGGTAGCCCATCTCTATTGGTAGCCCATCTCTATAGGTAACCCATCTCTATAGGTAACCCATCTGTATAGGCAGCGCATCTCTATAGGTAACCCAGCTGTATAGGTAACCCATCTGTATAGGTAGCCCATCTGTATAGGTAACCCATCTCTATAGGTAGCCCATCTGTATAGGTAACCCATCTGTATAGGTAGCCCGTCTCTATAGGTAGCACGTCTATATAGGTAGCCCATCTCTATAGGTAGCCCATCACTATAGGTAGCCCATCTCTATTGGTAGCCCATCTCTATAGGTAACCCATCTCTATAGGTAACCCATCTGTATAGGTAACCCATCTCTATAGGTAGCCCATCTCTATAGGTAACCCATCTGTATAGGTAGCCCATCTCTATAGGTAACCCATCTGTATAGGTAGCCCATCTGTATAGGTAACCCATCTGTATAGGTAGCCCATCTCTATAGGTAGCCCATCTCTATAGGTAACCCATCTGTATAGGTAGCCCATCTCTATAGGTAACCCATCTCTATAGGTAGCCCATCTCTATAGGTAGCCCATCTCTATAGGTAGCCCATCTCTATAGGTAGTCCATCTCTATAGGTAACCCATCTGTATAGGAAACCCATCTCTATAGGTAACCCATCTCTATAGGTAATCCATCTCTATAGGTAACCCATCTGTATAGGTAGCCCATCTCTATAGGTAACCTATCTCTATAGGTTGCCCATCTCTATAGGTAGCCCATCATACTGTTATCCTAAACCATATTTGAACCTGTAGGTAGTCAGTTTGCAGGCTTTGCCAGTGGGTACTGTGGTTTATTTAACACTGGTAGATTTTTATTTGTAGGCATGTCACACTAAACGGTCTGTAATTAGATGTTGTTCCCTTTTCTGTTGTGGTTCTCAAAACCGCCCTAGCCTGGCTGATGTGCCTGTATCTCAGTACAGTCTTCTGCTGCTTACAGTGGGGTTGGTTTCACTTTGTGTAGTATTTTCAGGCTATTAAACTGCACTGTTCTTTGTGTTTAACAGAAAAACTGATTTCTGCTCTCTCCTCCAATCAGTTCATTGAAGTTTTTACCACCGCTGTGTTTCAGGCTGCTGCCCACAGCGCCTACTAGTGGATTTATTAGTCATATAGTCTATGCAACCCTGAAAGTTAATACAGCAGCTGCTGATGCAGACCGGTCACGCTGCTCTCTCTCTGTTTCTGGCTGAACAAATGAGAACTGAATTTTGCTAGATGGCAGCCAATCAGATGAAATGTGGCTCAGTAAGTGAGTGTCCTATGTTGTAGTTATGACTTCTTTTTTTTTTTTTGGAGCTGGAATGGGAGGATTGTTTTTCTTTAAATGGGTAATAATAAAAAATAAACCACAAAAAAAGAAACCATAGATACGCAGCTATTACTCACTCTTACGATCATGACTACTTTCGGTGTGCAGGCATGTAGTTGATGGTAAAGACAGAACATCACTGACTCTTCCGCAGACAGAATACATGATTTTAGTGATTTGTAAGTGTAGCACTACCCCCGGGCTCAAGGAGGACGCTGGAGGCAGGAGAAACATTTGCAGCAGCCGTAGTTTATTCACGCATCAAATAAACACAAAGCAAAGAAAACCAAATAACCAAAGCTATGCTGGCCACTTTTCAGTGGCTTAAGCTAGACTTTTCAGCTCCGTCCTCAGTCTTTTGTTGTTGCTGCTGCTCGTCCCTCTCTCGCTCTGTTCCCTCTCAGCTCTTTTTAAAAGGCGCTCACGCTGCCAGCCTGATCAGCACCCACTCGCGGCTCTCTCCCCGCCGTCCTCGCCGGAGTTCGTCGCCTCTTGGTGTTTGGGCCCCGCCTTCCGGCAGGCTCTCACAGCCACCATCGGGGCCCGGGGGGCGGGTGCACGCCACATTAAGCTTTTTAACTCCTGTAATGCACAGGCTGAAGCAGTATTTAAGGTAGTTATAGATGTCTGTGTATGTTATTATGGGCAATAATGCATAACCAGGACTCAAAGGTAACGTCTTGGTTTTGTACAGATCAACATCTCCAATCAAACTGATTTTCTCTTATCTTGATTCGGAAGCCTTAGCCAGCATTCACTGCTCACACAGGACGCTTCTTCTGGGTTTTGCGAATACTTTGTGTCCTCGATGCTCAGGAAAGCATATTGTGGTGTAATTTGTGATACTGGCCGGCCCTGGTCCAACGGGTCTGATAGCTTTTGTCTTTGTAAAAGCACACTACAGGTTTATGTTCAAACATGAAAATTCAGTCGTTCTTTTTTCTCTTCTTTCCTCCACCTCTGCTCTGCTCTGCTCTCCTCTCCTCTGCTCTGCTCTGCTCCGCTCCGCTCCTCCAGGCTGGGGCTGAAAGGTCAGCAGGAGCGCGATATTGTCCACGTGCTGCTGGACTGCTGTCTGCAGGAGAAGAACTTCAACGGCTTCTATGCAGTTTTAGCTGAGAAGTTCTGCGCACACGACCGGCGCTTCCAGGTAACGCAGGAGCAGCTTCCACCACTGGTGTTCTACATACTTAAAAATCATGGTTCTTCAAGTGTTCTTTAGTAAAGATAATAGTTCTACATAGAACCATGAGCACTCAAAGAACCCTTTGCATGATTAAAGCATCCTTTGCATTGTGAACTGGTTCTTCAGATTGATGGAGAATGTGCTGTATGTGGTTCTTACAGGCTTACCATTATAACAATAGAAAAGTTTTTTTGGTGCTAAAAAGAACCCTTTTCAAAACGGCTCTATATAGAACCATATACAGCTCATTCAGTATCAGGCCTGTAAAAAGAAAAGAACCTTTTTTGGTGCTATGTAGAACCCTTTTCAAAAAAGCTGAGAAATCTGATTACTGAGCTAAAATCCAGCTCTCTTTGTCAGATTTCTTAATCAGATTTCTAGATCAGACCATTTGAATAATCGCATAACTGCAGAAATCTGATAATGATCGGATTATTGAGTGCATACATACGTTGTTAAAAGTCTCACAACGTTAAAAAGAAAGTTCATTCACCAAAAAAGAACACGCAAGAAAAATATATTTCGAATTTCAGTATGAATTATATTTACTACATTAATGCAAAATTCGGCTCATGATTGAACCCAGGCTGCTGATCTGTGTTACCCCTTCACTCCTCTAGATGACAGTCCAGTTCTGTCTGTGGGACAAGTTTAAAGAACTGGCGTCCCTGTCCAGCAGCTCCTTCAGTAACCTGGTTCAGATGGTGACCCACCTCTTACGCAAGAACTCCCTCTCACTCTCCATCCTGAAGGTAGGCCTTTATTACCCGGGATGTGGGAGTCAGGTTTGGCGGCTGAGGCTCATTGATTGCACCTCATTTAGGTTGTTTTTCCTATTTTTTCTTTGTTGATATATATATATTTTTTCATTTAATTTCATAATAAGCCTTAATGAGGAATAACAAACAGCTCCAGATGGACTTAAGCAGAATTTAAACAATGTTAAAGCAGCTCTTTCGTATTCCAGTCTGGTTATTTATTTATTTATTTAGCATCATTCTGTTGTGGTACTGAAAGCAGGTCTGCTGGGTTGCAGCAATTCCTAGTTGTGCCTTTAATTTAAGAAAAGTTCAGTGCATAACAGATGAAAGTAAATGAGAAGAGGTTACATGACTGTGTCTGTGTGTCCCAGGCTATAGAGTTTGGAGAGCTCGATAAGCCGAAGGTGAAGTTTCTGAAGCAGATCCTCTCCAAACTCTTACAGCAGACCGAGCCTGAGGACCTGGTGCAGATATTTGGCAGGTGAGTTCTGCAGACTACTCAAACGGAAGACCCAAATATTCATCTATGAACAGAGTTGGGTGCTTTCAGGTAGATGACAAGCGGCAAAAACAAATGCATCGCTTTACGCTGGTAGTATATATACACATACACACTATAGAGCAGGATGCTCTGGAGCAGCTGCACATGAGCCTAAGGTCACCATGTCCAGTGCCAAGTCTAGGCTAGAGGGCTATGAAGCCCCCCAGCGCTGAGCTGTGGAGCAGTGGAACTGTGTTCTCTAGTGATGGAGTGATGGAGCACCAACCAATACCTTTGGGATGAGTTTGTGATCCAGAACTGACCATCCAGCATTGATCTCTTTAGTGCTCCTGTTGCTGATTGCTATCAAACCCTCACAGCATTGTTCCAACATGTAGTGTAAAGCCTCCCCTGAAGAGTAGTGGCAGTTCCTACAGCAGAGGGGGACAGAGTCGTTTTTAATACTCTTGATTTTGGAAGAAACATTGGATGAGCAGGTGTCCACAAACTTTTGGCCATATTGTGTGTGTGTGTGTGTGTGTGTGTGTGTGTTTGTTTGTGTGTGTGTTTGTTTGTGTGTGTGTGTGTTTGTTTGTGTGTGTGTTTGTTTGTGTGTGTATATCTGCTGTCGGAATAAAAAAACCTTGTATCTCCAAAATGATAACTTTACTGGAGAAGGAAAAAACATACTTGTATGTATGTATGTATATATATATATATATATATATATATATATATATATATATATATATATACACATACAAGACACAGAAATGCTGTATTATGACTGATATCACTTTTATTAGAGGAATAGAAATGTGTTTCCTATTATAAATCAGCTTCTGTTCTTTTCAAAAACTATCCTGAATTGTTACAAATGAATATTCTGCAGTTTGGGGCAGAGTTGGCTGTTCTTGCTTGCGATTCAGGCCTGTTCTAGAAGTGTTCTTGTAGAAACAGGCGTCCTCAGTGTGTGAGTGAGTCCCTCTCTTTATGTTCCTTAATCAGGATTTCAGGGATTCCAAAGCTGGAGATGCTGCGGGAAGGCCTGAAGCTCTTCATCCGACACTTCCTCCTTCGGAGCGCCCAGACACAAGGGCCAGCTGAGCAGACCACGCTGCTGACCGAGAGGGCGGAGATCGCCACCAAGGCCATGGAGGCCCGAGACGCCAAGCTCAAACTGTAGAGCACACGCAACACACACTGATGTGAGTGCGGCAGTGACTGTGATTGTCTCTTGAACTGCACTGAGTTGAGCTGGAAAAGCCGTCCAGCAGATGGCGCTCTGTCTCTGAGCCAGTGAGCCTCGTGGACTTTCAGACATCCTGAACGAGAGGAAGTTTCTGAGCAGCATGTTTGAAAGCTGCAGTTTTCTGGGAGCCTTTTCTGCTCAGTAGTTTTCTTCCTTGCTTATGTTGTCATTGAGCCTGGTTACTGGCTCAGACTTGCTTGAAAAAGATGGTTCTCCAGGGGTTCTTTAGTGCAGGCAGTGGTTCTGTTCAGGACCATGGGTTCTATATAGAACCATGTCATTCTTAAGTGGTTCTTTGCATGGTGAAATGGTTCTTTAGACTGATGGAGAATGAGTTGTAAATGGTTCTGTATAGCACCAAAAATGGTTCTCTACAGCACCAAAAATGTTCTGCAACTGTAACCTTGTAACAGTAGAAAAACCCTTTTTGGTGCTTTACAAAACCTATATATTTGGTACTATATGGAACCATTTGAAAATGGTTCTATATATCACCAAAAAGGGCTCTGTTGATGCAAGCTTGACATTGTAACAATAGAAAAAACATTTTTGGTGCTATATAGAACCATTTCATGCTTAAATGGTTCTTTGCATGGGGAAATGGTTCTTCAGATTGATGGAGAATGTGTAAATGGTTCCATACAGCACCAAACATGGTTCTTCTACTGTTACAATATCAAGTTTGCAACAACAACTGAACCTTTTTTTGGTGATATATAGGACCATTTTCAGAAAGGTTCTATTTAACACCAAAAAGGGTTTTTCTATTGTTACAAGCTTACAGTAGCAGAACCCTTTTCGAAAATGGTTCTAAAACTAAATATGACACATTCTCCTTCAATCTGAAGAACCATTTCACCATGCAACCATTTAAAGGGCCCATATCACGCAAAAATGACGTTTTCCTGATTTTGGTCAAAGATTTTGATGTAATATGAAAAGAGTGTTTCGAAACACAGTATTGACGTTTTTTGAAACTAAGCTGCCTTTTCAGTTTATTGTCTTTGTGATGTAATAAAAACCAACACACACACACACATATATGTATATATCTTCTTTGGTACTATATAGAACCCTTTTTGCTGAGAGTGTACAGTAACGAAATACAACCCCTTAATTATAAAGAGTGAAGAGGTTAGAAAAGGATTATGTACAAATTAATTATGAATGGTTTTGGTACATAAACGACTCAGATATACGGAGCCCTGCTGGTGACATGCCTGGCCACGACTTAGTAAGGCGTGGGAACAAGATTCTACTGCTCCTAATAATCCATTAGGATCTCATTCCCACACCTTACCAATACATGGCAACGACAAAGTGAGGTGTGGGGATGAGATGATTGTCAGGGCCACAATTTAGTAAGGCATGGGAACGAGATCCTAATGCATGGCCACAATTAAGTAAGGCTTGGGAACGAGATCCTAATGCGTGGCCATGACTTAGTAAGGCGTGATCTCGTTCCCATGCCTTACTAAATCATGGCCACGACTTAATAATCTTGTTCCTACGCCTTACTAAGTCGTGGCCACTCATTATATTTATTTATGTTGTCACCAGCAGGGCTCCATAGAAATATCCTAAATGGACCTCAGTAAAAAAATAAATGAAGTAAATAATAATACAAGAAAACTGTGGGATATGGGCTCTTTATATCTGAGGGTACAGTGTTGACCCTGACTTTCCTATTCTCTAAGAAAATCACAGCATTTTGAACATATTTTTATTATAATATTGTATGAACATTATAATATTTTTCTGATACTCAGACTACAAATCTTAGCTGTATTTATTATAAGGGGAAAAAAAACCTGATGTGGGTTTTATATGTTGTTCATAGAATGGCAGAATGGGCTGTAATTCAGTTCCTCTCAACTGGAGGAAGTTTGTAGATTTATTAGAAGCTTCAAAACATTTTTAATAAACCATTGAACTGATGTTTTCTAACACTGACCGTGTGGCCTGCAGTACTTCATTATTTATCAGAGGGGCCTATCCTGATAGGAGGGACTGAACTGCTTAGTGCTGCATTGCTCAGTTTTGCTTGCAGTGCATATCACAGCATGGAGCTCTGTCCATTAGAGATGATGACTGCTTGGTTAAATAGTTATCTGTCCATCAGCTCTGGAGCCTCATTTTCCAGGCGTGTGTGTTTGTCTTGCACACCTGAGCTCATGAAGGGTTTTAGAAGGACCTGGTGTATTGAATCAGGCGTGTTAGAGCAGTAAAATCAATACTAAATAGTGAAAACAAACAATACTGAGAATAACTGGTCTGTACGGAGCCCCGGAGGGGACGGAGGTAAAAATAGAAATTAATTCGAGGGAATGTTTTGCTGTTCATGCACACATTTTCTTTGATTCGTGGTCACAGTTCCTTAATTCGTTCCAAAGATTAAAAGTTCATTCTCTCATTTTCTTTTAATCGTGCGCACGTATTCCTTACTTACGTGATCAGTTACAGGACTGAACGTTTCTTCCTGTAACTGTGTGATGGTCTCTAACACTGGGCTAAGCAGCTGCTCTGCGGCTTCATTGGTCAGAATCAAACCTGATGATAATCTCTGTCCATTATCACATCAGTCTAACACATCAAAACCTGTCAGACAGTCTCAGGGAGCTCTTAGCGTCCTCTGCACAGGACAAGTGACAAGGCCTGTATGAGTTACATGTATTTTGTTAGCGCTTGAGTCAAAAAAAAAAAAAGTGTTCAATTAAAGAGAAAACATGAGCACGAAATCGTGATCACGAATTTAAAAAAATCCATGCGTATGAATTGCAAAACGTTCACTCGAATTAAGGTTTATTTTTACCTCCGGGGCTCCGTAGGTCTGGCTCTCAGTTCAGTTTAATTAGTAAAGGTGTTGTGTTGTTTGTTTTACTTCAGGTTTGCTTATTTATTCACTTTCACATCCAAATCAAATGGTTACGATGTAAAAAAGTCATTCAGAGTGGTTTGGTGTGAAACGCTCTGTTCTAGAGAAACTTACAGAGTCAGAATTGTTCACAGTGGTGCTGATAGGAACCAGACGTCCACCTCTAAAAGCTCCCTCCCAGAATATTACTACATGAAATGTGAAGTACTAAACGTATTTTAAAACACATTTATAGCAGAGAGGTACATGTAGTACATTACAAGGCAAAATAGTCCACAAAGAAAACTTATTTTTTCAGATTTATGACTATTTTATCATCAACATTACATATAAAAGCTCAGAAGATACATGTAGGTTCACTGATGGTTTTGGATAGTAAAGAAAATGGCTCAAATATTGAATTATACAAACATATATATATGCACTGCTGTGTCTGATCCACTCAAACCAGCACAACACACATTAACACACCACCACCACATCAGTGTTACTCCAGTGCTAAGAACGATCCACCACTCAAATAGTACCTGCTCTGTGAGGGTCCATGGGGGTCCTGACCACTGAAGAACAGGGTAAAAGGGGGCTAACAAAGTACACAGAGAAACAGATGGACTACAGTCTGTAACTGTAGAACTACAAAGTGCACCTATATAGTAAGTGGAGCTGATAAAATGGACAATGAGCATAGAAACAAGGAGGTGGTCAGAATGTTAGGCCTGATCGGTGTGTGTACTTTTCACCTTGAAAATCTTTTTTAAGGTGGACCCTAAAACCACTGTTGTACCTTTGAGGGAACACTTACATTGTTTGTACCTTGATGAATTAAAACATGTACCTGCACAGAACCTTCATTCCTAACAGCGTTGAGTTTCATTCGCTTTTAGCCCAGATAGCAGCGTTGAGTTTGTCTGTGGGGGTGAATTTCTGAACTTGAGGTCATCGACTGCTTCTAGTTGCTTTCTCGTTCACGTCTTGTCAGCAGCAGTTTGTGTTGATCAAATCGGAATGTGAAAAGGAGCCGCCTCTAAACATGAGGCCTCGCCTGTGGCCTGCTTCCATCTGACTGAGGCATTATAATCTGCCGCTGACTCAGTTAGATGGAGGATGCAAACATGCGCCCTACATTCACACCTCAGTGAGGGAGAGAGGGAGCTTTGTGCTGTGGTTGTTTAGCACCGCAGGCCGGTGTTGTGTTCCCTGGACGTGGCCCACGTGCATCGCATAGCGGCGGGCTGCTGCTATATTTGATGCCTGTGCAGAATTAATTAGCAACATTAGCATTACCGACATCAGATCAGTCCGCAGCATGCAGCGGTCAGTGGGCGAGTTCCGGTCAACTGGGGTCAGGCTGCAGAAACATCCCCATCGTCACCCCTCCCAGCAGATTTTAGAGGTGGGATAGTTGTGTTTGCTCAGTTGCTCATTTACTGATGACCGACAAAGGAAATAAATGGAGAAACAACCAGATGAGATACAGTTGAAGGGGAATTCCACCAATTTTTCACTTTTTTTTTGCACAATTGAGTCATTGCGATGTAAACAGAGTGATTCAGAGTGGTTTGGTGTGAAGTGGTTGATTGTACAGACTCAGATGTCTTTACAGTGGTGGTGATAGGAACCAGAGGTCACCATGACTACAACACAAATATAGCCAAACAGACTGATTGATAATGTGCTGGAACCTTTTTGAAAAGGGTTCTATATGGCACCAAAAAGATTCTTCTATTGTGACCATCTCAAGCTGGCTACAATAGCAGAACCCTTTGGTACTACATACAACCATGTACAACACGTTCTTCATCAATCGGAAGAACCATTTAATCATTCAAAGGGTTCTTTGAGTGTTCATGATTCTGCAAAGAACCATTTTCTTTATGAAAGAACCATCTTTTTTTTAAGAATGTAGCACCTAAAAAGGTTCTTTTACTGTAACTAGCATGACATTGTAACAATAGCAGAACAATTTTTGGTGCCATATAGAACCCTTTTTAAGAAGGTTCTGTATAGAACTATGTACAGCACATTCTCCATCAATCTGAAGAACCATTTTACCATGCAAAGAACCATTTAAGCATGCAAAGTGTTCTTTGGGTGTTCGTGATTCTACATAGAACCATTTTCTTTACTAAAGAACCCCTGAGGAACATTGTTGTTGAGTGTGTACTGCAGTTCCATGGAGAACTTTGCTGATATTATTTTAGTTTGGTTGTGTTTGGTTGGCTGTTCCAGTTGTTTCATTGAAGTATCACCTGAGCACAAGAACCTCTGCCTGCACTCGGGTTCTAGCGGCCTGTTTGGTCAGTTCGAAGCTCGCAGACACTGTTTGGATAAGCAGATGCCTTTTTTTCCACCTTGTTTTTGATGGGGTGGCTTATATGCTGCTGCTCCATTGATCACGTCTAATCAGAAGTGTCAGGGCTGGAAGCAGATCAAAAGGGGGAGGTGACGACACATCAGCCTGGCTTTGTTTTTCTCACAGGGTCAGAGAGGGAGGGGGGCCGGGGGGCCGTCCACAGATGGGCCGCATTTCCACTCTCTGACAAAGACAACATTGTCGCCATGTGTGAACACGACCACGTAATGGAAGACCAGCCCACTAAGATACACACAGGTGACCAGAGAGAAAGAGAGGGAGAGTCGCACCTCGGGCTGCTGACCTCGTTCTGACCCTGTAATAGGAAGTAAATGTGGTTTTTAGCTGATAGCCGCTCAGACGCGGTGATAGCGCTCGGGACGTTCTCTTTCAGAGTGACTCGTCTTATGTGGAGCTAAGGGTCCGTGATCTAAAGTAGCTGGAACCCACTCTGAGTAAAAGTGGAGTTATTTGGGTGAAATGAGGATCAAAGTAAAAGTAACTTTCCAAAAACAACTTAAGTAGAACACTTGATGGATCTTCAGAGGTTCTTTAGTAAAGACAGTGGTTCTGTATAGAACCATGAACACTCAAAGAACCTTTTGAATGCTTAAATGGTTCTTTGCATGGTGAAATGGTTCTTTAGATTGATGGAGATTGTGTTGTATATGGTTCTGTGCAGAACCTTTTTGAAAATGGTTCTATATAGCAAGTGTTCTGCTCTTGTTACAATGTCAAGCTTGTAACAGTAGAAGAACCCATCTCGGTGCTACAGTCTTAAAAAAAGATGGTTCTTTAAGGGTTCTTTACTAAATAAAATAGTTCTATATAGAACCATGAACATTCAAAGAACCCTTTGCTTGATTAAAGGGTTCTTTGCATGATGAAATAGTGCAGTGTTTTGAATATTTCCTCTTCGTTTTATTTGTCATGACTCTTTTTGTTCACCCTGCTGAGTAAAACAGACTGGACCACGGTGTGCAGTAGTCACTGATGGCATATCTATCTATCTATCTATCTATCTGTCTGTCTGTCTGTCTGTCTGCTTATCTATCTATCTATCTATCTATCTATCTATCTATCTATCTATCTATCTGTCTATCTGTGTCTGTCTATCTGTCTGTTTGTCTATCTGTCTGTTTGTCTATCTGTCTGTCTGCTTATCTATCTATCTGTCTGTCTGTCTGTCTGTCTGTCTGTCTGTCTGTGTCTGTCTGCTATCTGTCTGTCTGTCTGTCTGCTTATCTATCTATCTATCTATCTATCTATCTATCTATCTATATATATATCTATCTATATCTGTCTATCTGTGTCTGTCTATCTGTCTGTTTGTCTATCTGTCTGTTTGTCTATCTATCTATCTATCTATCTATCTATCTGTCTATCTGTCTGTCTGTCTGTCTGTCTGTCTGTGTCTGTCTGCTTATCTATCTGTCTGTCTGTCTGTCTGTGTCTGTCTATCTGTCTGTGTCTGTCTATCTGTCTGTCTGCTTATCTATCTATCTATCTATCTATCTATCTATCTATCTATCTGTCTGTCTGTGTCTGTCTATCTGTCTGTCTGCTTGTCTATCTGTGTCTGTCTATCTGTCTGTTTGTCTGTCTGTCTGTTTGTCTATCTGTCTATCTATCTATCTATCTATCTATCTATGTCTGTCTGTGTCTGTCTATCTGTCTGTCTGCTTGTCTATCTGTGTCTGTCTATCTGTCTGTTTGTCTATCTATCTATCTATCTATCTATCTATCTATCTATCTCTCTGTCTGCTTGTCTATCTATCTATCTATCTATCTATCTATCTATCTATAGATAGATAGATAGATAGACAGACAGACAGGACTCTAATGGTTTAACAGGAGTTCTGGGACAGATTCCAGCTTCATTTGATGGTTTCCTAATGGGATCTAAAGACTAGTGGTCTCTAAAGGTAACTCTTCAGTCATTTCCCATTAAAAAGCAAAAGTCTTTTTTCAACAGGACCATTTTTTTTATTCTAAAATGTTCTGCTGTTTATTTCTAGTTGTAAATAAATAAATCGGAGGTTTTCAGGGTGGTCTCAGACGTCTGGACCCACCGTATGTGAACCCATCGTATATGACCACACTTACAGCAGCAGTGTTCTGCTGTTGGGTTTCACCAAAGACACATCACTGAAATGCTGTCCTGAATGTGGATGTTCAGCCCAGCGTGGCTCAGCAGAACACAGACAGCGTGTGTGTGGCTGTTCGCGTCAATCGAGAGCCGTTCATTTTTCAAGTATGTAATCATAAACTAATACAGATGGACGATAAGCGTCTTTACTCAGCTCCTGTTCCAACCCAGAGCTCTGTGTGGGGCAGATAAGAGAAGAGGTCAGGGAAAGTTCACCGTCTGGTCAAATGGGAGTGAAGTTGTGTCTGTTTGTGTCTGTCTCTTTGTCTTCGTATGAGCCATGAAGACCACACCACACCCTGTAAAGCAGGGCTTTAAAGCGATAGTTTGGCCGAAGATCAGATGTACAGTTTGCCCTCGTAATGGAATGAGCTCAGTCAGCCAAGACGCGTTTAGTGTGTGAAGTTTGTTTCTTCAGGTTTACACTGGAGCTGAGAGGCTAATGTAGCCAACAAGTAATGGAAGCTTATGTACACCAGTTAGCATTGGCGCTAACTTCATGTTGAAATCCTCCCACACTCTGTATTTACCGATGTCAATAGGTCCTTTTCACATTTACACATTTTCTTCTGCTGGAAGTAGTCGTTGCAGGTAACGCCAGAGCCGGTTTATAAGGAGCCTGGCCGCTTCCTGTTCCCCCCGTTATATCAAAAACAGGACTGCTGAACAGCAGAGGGCGCCCACGAGGGAGTCCTCAATGAATGGGAGTAAATGGAGCTCAACGGCTAAAAACGCAAAATTAAAATAGTTTCTAATTATTCGCCCAGAACGTTTCTTTAATTTCAGAAAATAGAAGGATGGATGTCACTAAAAAAACAAAGAAAACTCACCTCTATGTTTCCTTTTTTCTACAGCAAACGAGTTTTGGGCAGCAGAATGCTGGCATTACTGCTACTGAGTGCTGATTGGTTGGCAAGCGGAGCAGCTCATTGGCTGTTCGCACTCACTGACGTCATCAACATACATGAGGCGCCGTTTTAAACTCCTATAACTCGAGTTTAAAAGCTTTTAAAAATATAACAGCAGTGTTAAAATGTTTTATGCTGCTCTGTGTTCAGGAAATGATTGTATTCTTTTACATTAAAAACGTTTAAGCATTTATAACGTATGATTTCGCTCAAATGCTCCATATCAACCAAATTCATTTTGGACTCACTCGGGAGCGCCCTCTAGTGTTTAAGAAACCCGGAAGACATTGCAGAGTGGGAATTCTCCTCTCTACAAGTTCTCTGGGTAACGCTGCTTCCGCTAAAGCAGTAACAATAGCAGTTATAATGAGTGTATACAGATCATTCAAGTGTTCGAGCCTGAAGCAAAAACAGTCTTAGCTCAGTTTCATTGGTTTGTCAGCTGACGATGAGCAGAGGAAAATGGGTTTGTGCTGTTAATAAAGGAATAAACTGTCTGCATTTCAGCGCTGCTGACTAACGTTATGCTGAATGCAGTTTGTGCCTTAAAGTTGCTGCTACAGCCGCTTTCAGAGGAACAGTTTTCATTTTCTCCCTCTAAAGCTGTCGGTGTCTGAGAGATCGAGCGCTCAGCGGGGAGTAGATGTTCATTCCGGTGTTTGTGGCGCTACAGACCCTGACGACCCGACACGCCGGTATGTGTGCATGTTTAGCTCTTTGCTAACTAGTTTATTGTTAGCAAGCTGCTTCAACATCTCCAGCTAATGTGGCTGATCCAGCGTTTTGGTTACAGTTATTTTCACCACCCATTGGTTTGTCACTCTGAAGATGTCAGCTGGCTGAATTTAATGTACCCTGATAGCTGTGAAGGAACTTTTCCATCAAGCGTTTTATATTCTTCATTTCGTTTGGACGCCCACATTGTTGTGTGTTTGGTTCTCCGACAGTTCTGGACGCTCCTCTAATTTCAGTCTTGGTAACTATGACAAAGATAAAGTGAGACACCTGTCTGTGGTGAGCTGATGTGATACGAACCCCTGTGTTTCTGAAGTTATTAACTGTCCATATGGGAATAGCGGAACTTGTTTTACCCACGCACTTCTGTTTTTTTGTGAAAAGGGTCTATCTACCTATCGGTCTGTCTGTCTGTCTGTCTGCTTCTCTATAAATCTATTTATATATATATATATATATATATATATATATATATATATATAATCGGTCTATCTGTCTATCAATATATCTAACTATCTGTCTATATCAATATCTTTCTATCTATCTGTCTATCTATCTGTCTGTCTGTCTGTCTGTCTATCTGTCTGTCTGTTTGTCTATCTATCTATCTATCTATCTATCTATCTATCTATCTATCTATCTATCTATCTATCTGCCTGCCTGTCTATCTACTGTCTGTCTGTCTGTCTGTCTGTCTGTCTAACAGTCTGTCTGTCTGCTTGCTGTCTGTCTCTCTGGATGTGTTCTTCCTGTTTTACCTTCAACTCTTCTAACCATAATACTCCTTTCCGATGAGCTGATTTTTCCCAGAATGCTCTGCATACTCTCCATGTACATAGAGTCGTACAGTGCGTCCTCATGGTTTGAGACAAGTGAGGATTTAGACATGCAGTTAGCACAGTGCTAATTGGTGGCTATTAGCTCCCATTACTTGTTAGCTACATTAGCCTCGTAGCTCCAGAGTAAAACTAAAGAAGCAGACTGCAGACACCGAACCCGTCTTGGCTGATGGACTACATTTGGGGTGAGAGGGGACAATGTGTACCTTTGATTTTTTGCCAAACTATCACTTTAATATTTCTGTAACGTTTCTATAAATAGTCCTCATTTTTTAATTGAGCTGATTGATTTGAGTTGGTATCTATAACATCACGCGGTGAGGAAGTGGTCTGATGTCCTTCTATAATCCTAAAACTAGGACTGAAAATGCTGCAGGCCTCATTATCAGAATCACCCATAAACGCTGCCCACATTAAGCTTTAAAGATGTCCAGATGAGCTGCTGCGCTGGCCGGCTGCTGGACGAAGAGCAGAGTGATGATGTTTAAACGGCCTGTAATAGATGTGGAGGAGCTGCTTGGCCGAATCAGCCGCATCACCGGCTTTATTATTATAAAGGAGGAAGGAGGTCCACTTCACTTAGACGGAGGAGAGGCCATTAGAGTGGACAGCAGGGCCTTCTGCACCCACAGCGCCCCTCTGTCTTCATCATTCTCTTCTCATCTTCAGGGGAGAAAAAGGTCCCCAGAACTGCTAATCAGGCCTCATTATCATCATCATCATCTCATCATCATCTATTACTTATCAACGTCATTATCATGTATCGTCATCATTTATCATCATCATCTTTATCATCATTATTTATCATCACCATCATTATTTATCAACATCATCTTTATCATCATCAGTTTCCACCATCATCATCATTATTATTAATCATCAATCATTTATCATCATCATTTACCACCATCATCAATCATCATCCTGTTCACCATCATCCTCATCATTTACCACCATTATTTTTTATCATCACCATCATCATCTTCATTATTCATCATTCATCATCTTCATCATCATCTTTATCATCATCTTCATCTTCATCATCTTCATCATTATTTACCATCACCATCATCATCTTTATCATCATCTTCATCTTCATTATCATCATCATTATTTACCATCACCACCATCATCATCATCATTATTTATCATCTTCATCAACATCATCATCATTATTTATCATCTTCATCATAATTTATCATTCATCATCATCATCATATCTTTCTCTTCATCATCTTCATTTATCTTTCTCTTCATCATCTTCATCATCATCATCCTCCTCATGATTTATCATCATCTTCATCGCCTGCATTTATCATTTATCATCATCCTCATCATCATTTATCATTTTTCACCATAATTATTTATCATTTATAATCATTTTCATCATCATTTATCAATATCATCATATCACCCTCTTCATCTCCATCATCATTTTTCAGTTATCATCTTCATCTTCATCATCATCATCATTAGAGATGAGATTAATGTTCAGAGGTTTTTAGGCACCTGAGCGCATCGTTTAAGCCCATTTCCGCCAGTAAAATCACCGTAAAGCGTCGGAATGAACGCGAATAAACAGAAACGCGGTAGAAGTAAAAAGACCACCTTGTTTTCAAAAAGGAGTTGAAATCTTAGGAGCTGATTAGAAGAACAAAGTTTGGTTCCAGATTTCTCCTCTAAGCCCCACCTGGGCTCAATACACAGCTGACCTCGATAATGGCACGAATATTATCATTAATGCTGATAATATATGATATTATTATTATTATTATTATTATTATTGTAATGAAATAAAGGCGTGTCGCGTTCATATCTGTGTGCGTGTGCAGCATAAATTCATTGACCTGCAGTCTGAAATGTAGTGAATAGAAATATGGATTTCATATTTAGATTAATCACCTTTTTTCGTTCGTGTAATAAATGAACGAGTCGGAACGCAATGATCCAGCTTTCCAAACAGACAGAGCTAATCGAGCTCGAACACATCAAAGCGCTGTTTAGCGCTCGCGACTCAGTTTTTTCTTTCTAAGATTGTTGTTCTTTTAGTTATTTTACTGGTTTTATGCTTCGACGCTGTTTTACCGCCTTCTTTCTTCTTTTACTTTCATGTTTTCTCACAGGGCTTCGTTTTTCTCCTCTCAGGTCTCTCGTTGTTGCTCTCATTGCTGTAACGGCGCGAAATGTTTCCGCCGCCGCGCGCTGGACTCGCGTTTGCTCGCGCGCACATTTGCACGGATGCGCGAGCTCCAAATACAGCGATTCCCACGAACCCGCGCGGCTCGACGGAGTCCGAGGGTCAAGAAGAAAAAGACCCCATTATTCCCCTCACACACAGAGCTCAGTGTGTCCGGCTGAGAGCGCGAGACACACACACACACAAAACATTATACACACACACACACCTACATACACACACACACACACAAAACATTATACACACACACACACCTACATACACACACACACACAAAACATTATACACATACACACACACACACCTACATACACACAAAACATTATACACACACACACCTACATACACATAAAACATTATATACACACACACACACAAAACATTATACACACACACACCTAAACACACACAAAGCATTATACACATACACACACACACACCTACACACACACAAAACATTATACACATACACACACACACACCTACATACACATAAAACATTATACACACACATACACACACACACACACACCTACATACACACAAAACATTATACACATACACACACACATACACTTACACACACATACACACACAAAAAACATTAGACACACACACACACACACATACACTTACACACACACACAAAAAAAAAAACATTATACACACACACATACATACACACACACAAAACATTATACACACACACACACCTACATACACAAAACATTATACATACACACACACACACACATATACACAAAACATTATACACACACACACACACAAAACATTATACACACACACATATACACAAAACATTATACACACACGCACACACACAAAACATTATACACACACACACACAAAACATTATACACACACATACACACACAAAACATTATACACACACACACACAAAACATTATACATACACACACAAAACATTATACACACACACACAAAACATTATACACACACACACACACACAAAACATTATATACACACACACACACAAAACATTATATACACACACACACAAAACATTATACACACTACACACACAAAACATTATACACACACACACAAAACATTATACACACACACACACACAAAACATTATACACACACACACACAAAACATTATACACACACACACACAAAACATTATACACACACACACACAAAACATTATACACACACACACACAAAACATTATATACACACACACACACAAAACATTATACACACACACACACAAAACATTATACACACACACACACAAAACATTATATACACACACACACACACAAAACATTATACACACACACACACAAAACATTATACACACACACACA
Source organism: Colossoma macropomum (assembly GCF_904425465.1). NCBI lineage: Eukaryota > Metazoa > Chordata > Actinopteri > Characiformes > Serrasalmidae > Colossoma > Colossoma macropomum. The sequence goes on from NW_023494805.1 coordinate 6,598,663, forward strand.
AAACATTATACACACACACACAAAACATTATACACACACACAAAACATTATACACACACACACACACAAAACATTATACACACACACACACACAAAACATTATATACACACACACACAAAACATTATACACACACACACACAAAACATTATACACACACACATAAGACATTATACACACACACACACAAAACATTATACACACACATATAAGACATTATACACACACACACACGCACTTGTACACTCACATAAAACATTATACACACACACACACACACAAAGACTTAAAGATGGTTCTCCGAGGGTTCTTTAGTGAAGACAGTGGTTCTGTTCTATATAGAGCCATTTCATGCTTTGCATGGTGAATTGGTTCCTGAGACTGATGGACAACGTGTTGTAGATGGTTCTATCCGGCACCAACAATGGTTTTTCTATTGCTACAATGTCAAGCTTGCAACAACAACAGAACCGTTTTTGGTGATATATAGAACCATTTTTAAAAAAAGGTTCTATATAGCACTAAATATATAGGTTCTATATAGCACCAAAAAGGATCCTTCTATTGTTACAAGCTTACAATAGAAGAACCCTTTTTGGTGCTCCATAGAACCATTTCCAAAAGGGTTCTATATAGAACCATATACAACACATTCTCAGCATTTCAGCATGAAAAGCTTCTGTACAGAACTAGTGGTTCTAAGTAGAACCATTCCCTTTACTGATCACAGCACAACAATAGAAGACCCCTTTTCGTGCTATATAGAACCACTTCCAGAAAGGTTCTCTATAGAACTCATGCTTCTAAACTGAACCATTGCCTTTACTCAAGAACCCCTGAGGAACCGTCTTTTTAAAGAGTGTGTTTAACACTTCAGTGTTCACAGCTTTCCATTGTTTCTGTCACAGGCAGTCCACATGAGAACCGAGTGTTAGAAAAGAGAACGTTTATTGGGGTCTTTCTTCATCATGAAGCTAAACATGCAAATGTAAAGCCATTTGTTTTGTTTATAAATACATTATAGAAAAATAAACACATTTCCACACAGTAAACACTTTCAGACACGAGGACACGTTCTACACAACACCAAGCTTCAGAACACCAGCTGGAGAACGGAGTGGTTACCGAGGGCGGCAGGGCCGGGATCCGGACCAAACGGAGGAATGTGATGAAGATCTCATCCAGCTGCTCAGAGTGAGGAGGGTCTGAGAGTGAAGGTTCTAGCACATGCTGTATGTTCATTCCCACAGGCTGATTTTGCTGTGTTCACTGAGACAAACTGGATCATTACTGAGTTTTACAGCTTGGTTCTAAGTCTAGTACCCTTCACTGCGCTCCAGCTGCACGCTTCTGTTCCAGTCAGAACGTTTAGAACGCACTTAGAGTTCTGATCAATAACTACGCTTTCAGCAAAAAGGGTTCTTTGAAGATTTTAAATGGCTCCATATCTTATCAAGAAGGTTCCATGACTTGTAACAATAGTAGAACCCTTTTCGGTGCTACATAGAATCATTTAAATGGGTTTATATATTAAAAAAATGTTCTATGACTTGTGACAATAGTGGAACACTTTTTGGTGCTATATAGAACCACTTTAAAAGGCTTCTTTAAAGAACCCTATACAACTGGTTTTCATCATTGTGAAGAACCATTGCAAAGAACCATTAAAGCATCTTCAAATGGTTCTTTGAGTGTTCATGGTTCTGTATAGAATCATTGCACTTAATAAAGAACCCTTGAAGAACCTTTTTTTAGGAGTGTAGAGAACACTTATGCTCTGACTGGAATGCCCACTGGCTGTCAACATTCTGTGCTCTAGCAAAGTGTTCTAGAGTTCTAGACAGGGTACAAGCCTTCTTTTTTGTTAATTCTATTTTGAACATGAACTTTCTGTAAAGTGGAGTGTTTAGGATCGTATGGGAATTATAAGAATGCTCTCTTTGCAAGAAAGGGTTCTAGATAGTACCAAAAAAGTCCTGTGACTTGGAACACTGGTGACATCTTTTTTGTTGCTATATAAAACCATACAAACATTGCTTTTGCTAAAGAACCATTTTAAATTGTTCTGTACAGAAACATAAAGGGTTCTACTATTGTTGCAAGTTATAGAACCCTTTTGTTAATATATAGAGCTATTTAAATGGTTCTATGTAGAACCAGAAAGGGTTCTATTATTGTTACAAGTCCTGCAACCTTTTTGATTATATAGACCCCATTCAAAATGGTTCTATAAAGAAACAAAAAGTGTTCTGCTGTTACAAGTCATAGAACCGTTTTGTTGATATATAGACCCATTTGAAATAGTTCTTCAATGGTTCTTCAAAAAAACATGATAATAATAAAAATAATAATAATGGTCCTTCCAAAAAGGGTTCTATTACTTGTAACAATATTGGAACCCTTTTTGCTGCTACATGGAACCGTTTAAATGTTCTTTAAAGTTTTTTCAATATTAGAGAAGAGCCGTTTAACCATGCAAAGAACCCTTAAACATCCCAAAGGTTCTTTGAGTGTTCATAGTTGTATATATAAACATGGCTTTTACTAAAGAACCATTGAAGAACCATTTTAAATGAATGTATGTAGTATCAAAATGGGTTCCACGGTTGTGAGAAGTCAGAACCTTTTTGGTCCTACACAGACCATTTTAAAATGGTTATGTGACTTGGTCATGTTATGTGTTTTAGGTGGTGCTACACAGAACCAATTAAAAAGGTTCTTCAACAGTTCTTTAGTAAAAGCAATGTTCTTTAAAGATTACCCATCATAGTGAAGAACAATTTAGCCACGCAAAGAACCCTTTATGCATTGAAACGGTGTGAAGAAACTTGAAGAACAGTTTTGAGTGTGGTATCAAACTGCATGGGTGGAGTTATAAGGGGTCTAGATGTAAAGATGTTAGCCCCCCAGTGTTCTAGATGAAGTTCTGTATTTCAGACATGAAGGTCCCATTCAGAACCCTCGAATTTTCACTACGAATGTTCTATTTAGACAATGAATGCTCTGTTTATAATTCAGAAGCGCAGAAGAACAATGCAGAACGTTCTTTACAGCAGAATAAATGTTCCAGATATTCCAGTTAAAAAACTGTCATTTCAGACACGTTCAAAACGTTCCTGTTTAGAACTGGAACACGAGCGTTCTGTCTATGTTAGAATGTTCTATGTTCAGAGCAGCGGCGCTGAGCCTGAGTGAGGGTCAATGGGGGACAGAGGGCTGACTGACCGTCTCTCTCTCTCTGATTCTGAGTGAGGGTCAATGGGGGACAGAGAGCTGACTGACCCTCTCTCTCTCTCTCTCTCTCTCTCTCTCTCTCGGAGCCTGAGTAAGGATCAGTGGGGGAGAGAGGGAGCTGAGTGACCGTCTCTCTCTCTCTCTGTCTCTCTCTGAGCCTGAGTGAGGGTCAGTGGGGGACAGAGGGCTGACTGACCATCTCTTTCTCTCTGAGTCTGAGTGAGGGTCAGTGGGGGACAGTGGGCTGGCTGACCCTTTCTCTCTCTCGCTGAGTCTGAGTGAGGGTCAGTGGGGGACAGCGGGCAGACTGACCCTTTCTCTCTCTCTCTCTCTGAGTCTGAGTGAGGGTCAGTGGGGGACAGAGGGCTGACTGACCGTCTCTCTCTTTCTCTCTGAGCCTGAGTGAGGGTCAGTGGGGGAGAGAGAGCTGACTGACTGTCTCTCTCTCTCTCTCTGAGTCTGAGTGAGGGTCAGTGGGGGACAGTGGGCTGACTGACCCTTTCTCTCTCTCTCTGAGTCTGAGTGAGGGTCAGTGGGGGACAGAGGGCTGACTGACCGTCTCTCTCTTTCTCTCTGAGCCTGAGTGAGGGTCAGTGGGGGACAGAGGGCTGACTGAGGGGCAGGTCATGCAGTTCGGGGTGGGTTTGTGTCTCAGTGCTGGGGGCTGCTGTCAGTGTGCGGGCGCTCGTCCTCCGAGGAGCACTCAGAGGAGTTGTACAGGTACGAGTCTCCCTCCTCCGCCTCACTGTCTCTAAAGTCCCGGATTCTGTTACTTTTCGTTGCCTCCGCTTTCTGAAACTCCCTCTCCGCCCCTCCTGCTGCTCCTCCTGCTCCTCCGCTGCTGCTCTCATCTGCTGTTTTAGAGCCCTTCTGCTTCTCCTCCTGCGCGGCCTGCTCTTTAGCTTTCTTACTGCGCTTCCACTTCATGCGTCTGTTCTGGAACCAGATTTTTACCTGAAAAGGAAGGACAAACATTTGAGCCTTTATTGAGAACTGCCTGGACCAAACACTAAAAATACCCACTTAAAAGTGAGACTGGACGATTGGATGGTAAGTAAACTGCCTGCTGCAGTATCTACAAAGCATGTGTACATAAACAATACATAATAGTTTTAATCAACAGACAATAGTAGTTATGGTTTTGTGTAAATTTTAATCAGATTAGCTTTGTTGTTACAAAGAAACATTTTTTTTAAACTCTATGAATTTACAAAACCATTTCCAAAAAAAGTTTGATAAAAACAGAATGCAATGTTATGCAAATCATTAAAACCCTATATTTAATTGAAAAAAGTACAAAGACAGCAATGTTGAAACTGAAAAATGTTATTGTTTTTAGAAAAATATACGCCCATTGAGTTTGATGCCAGCAGCATGCTTAAAAAAATTTGGGACAGGATCAAAAACACCTGTTGGTTAATTGACAACAGATCAGTAACATGATTAGGCATAAAAGAGCATCCCAGAGAGGCGGAGTCTTTCAGAAGTATAGAGGGAGGAATTCACCACTCTGTGAAAGACTAAACAGACAATTAAATTAAATTAAAAAAAAATCTTTCTCAACATAAAATAGTAAAGGACTTCATGATTTCATCTACAGTACATAATATCATTAAAAGATTCAGAGAATCTGGAGAAATCTCTGTATGTAAGGCCAAAAACCAGTTTTTGCTGGTCGTGATCTTTGGGCCCTCAGGCAGCACTGCATTAAAAACAGACATGATTCTGTAGTGGAAATCACTGCATGGACTTAGAAACACTTCTGAAAACCACTGTCTGTGAAAACAGTTCATCACTGCATCCAGAAATGCAAGTTTAAAAAAATCTACTATGCAAACAAGAAACCATACATAAACAGGATGCAGAAACACTGCCACCTTCTCTGGGCCTGAGCTAATTTAAAATGGACTGAGGTGAGTGGAAAAGTGTCCTGTGGTCTGATGAATCAAAATAGGAAATTCTTTTCGGAAATCATGGATACCGGGCTAAAGAGGAGAAGAACCCATCCAGTTTGTTGTCAGCCAGCATCAGTGATGGTATGGGATGCATTAAGGCACTTGGCATGGGTGATGTGCACATCTGTAAAGGCCCCATTGATGCCGAGCGATATATCCAGGTTTTAGCAACATATGCTGCCATCCAGATGACGTCTTTTTCAGGAAAGGCCTTCATTATTTCAGGAACACAATGTCAAACCATATTCTGCGTGTTTCATAGCAGCATGGCTACAAAGTACAAGAGTCCAGGTGCTAAACTGACCTGCCTGCAGTCCAGATCTGTCACCCATTAAAACATTTGGTGCATTATGAAATGAAAAATACGACAAATATGCCCCCGAACTGTTGAGCAGCTGAAATACTTTATCAAGCAAGAACGGGAAAACATTTCACTATAAAAACTACAGCAGTGTCTCAGTGGTAAAGCCCAGTGGTAAACATGCCCCCGTCCCAACTTTTTTGGAACGTGTTGTTGGCATCAAATTCAAATATATTTTTCAAAAAACTAAAAAAAATGTCTCAGTTTCAACATTTGATATGTTGTCTTTGTACTATTGCAATTAAATATTGGGTTTACAGTGATTTGCACATCATTGCATTCTACTTTTATTTACATTTTGCACAGCGTCCCAACTTTTTTGGAAATGGGGTTGGAATATATGTGGTGACATGACATTAAATAGCGTCTCATATTTATGTGCACTTTGAGCAACACTGGAAATTTTTCATTTTGTTTTGAAAATAAACAAAAGTAGTCTTATTAATGTATCAATTCTGTTCACTACATATTCACATGTACCACTGGATACATTTTGTGTAGATTTTGAAGTTTAAAGTTTAAAATTTGATTTTTGTGTAAATTTGTTCTTTTTTTGTTACATGCTAAACCAGGTCATAGAAGGGTGAACACTAAGACAAATCCCGTTAGCTGATTATAATATAAAATTGTGGGTACCGAGGATGTTTATTTATTTCTTAGTTATTAATATATATTTGTGGGTTATGCGTTCATCTAATGTGTACATTTTCAGTGGACTGTCCTGAGTACTTGGGCCACATCCTGCCTTGTGGTCTGAAGCCCCTGGCAGTCAGAGGAACACTGTCCCTGCTGGACCAGTCAGTGATGCCTCCGTGTGTGTGTATGTGTGTGTGTGTGTGTGTGAGTGTGTGTGTGTGTGAGTACCTGTGTCTCAGTAAGCATGAGCGCTGTGGCCACCTCGAAGCGTTTGGGGCGAGACAGGTACTTGTTGAGTTTAAACTGATGCTCGAGCTCCAGCAGCTGCTGACTGGTGAAGGCTGTTCGAGGCCGCCGACATTTTCCCAACAGATTAGACTGAGGCTGAGCTAAAACACACAAACATACACACAGTAGATTAGACTGAGGCTGAGCTAAAACACACAAACATACACACAGTAGATTAGACTGAGGCTGAGCTAAAACACACAAACATACACACACACAGTAGATTAGACTGAGGCTGAGCTAAAACACACAAACATACACACACACAGTAGATTAGACTGAGACTGAGCTAAAACACACAAACATACACACACAGTAGATTAGACTGAGACTGAGCTATAACACACAAACACACACAGTAGATTAGACTGAGACTGAGCTATAATATACAAATACATAGCAGATTAGACTGAGACTGAGCTGCAACACATAGCAGGTTAGACTGAGACTGAGCTATAACACAGCAGATTAGACTGAGACTGAGCTATAACACAGCAGATTAGACTGAGACTGAGCTGCAACACACAGCAGGTTAGACCGAGACTGAGTTGTAACCCAGCAGATTAGACTGAGACTGAGCTATAACACAGCAGATTAGACTGAGACTGAGCTATAACACAGCAGATTAGACTGAGACTGAGCTATAACACAACAGATTAGACCGAGACTGAGCTGCAACACACAGCAGGTTGGACTGAGACTGAGCTATAACACACAGCAGATTAGACTGAGACTGAGCTATAACACACACACAGTAGATTAGACTGAGGCTGAGCTAAAACACAAACACACACACAGTAGATTAGACTGAGACTGAGCTATAACACACAAACACACACAGTAGATTAGACTGAGACTGAGCTATAACACACAAACACACACAGCAGATTAGACTGAGACTGAGTTATAATATACAAATACACAGCAGATTAGACTGAGACTGAGCTATAATATACAAATACACAGCAGATTAGACTGAGACTGAGCTATAATATACAAATACACGGCAGATTAGACTGAGACTGAGCTGTAACACAGCAGATTAGACTGAGACTGAGCTGTAACACAGCAGATTAGACTGAGACTGAGCTGTAACACAGCAGATTAGACTGAGACTGAGCTATAACACACAGCAGGGAAATGCAATTGTTCTTTTTAGAAGCATAAGTTCTGTATGGAACCATTTGCATGCTTAAATGGTTCTTTTCAGGGTGAAATCGTTCTTTAGATTGATGGAGAATATGTTGTACATGGTTCTATATAGCACCATAAAAGGTTCTTCTATTGTTATGATGTTATTATTAGTAAAGGCAATGGTTCTATTTAGAACCACTAGTTATGTATAGAACCTTTTGCATGCTTAAATGGCTCTTTTTATAGTAAAATTGTTCTTCAGATTGATAGAGAATATGTTATATATGGGGTTCTATACAGCACCAAAAATCGTTCTGCTATTGTTAAAAGCTTGATATCATAACAATGTCAAGCTTCTAACATCATAATAGAACCCTTTTTAGTTCTATATAGCACCATTTTCAGAAAAGGGACCATATACAATGCATCCCTCATCAATCTAAAGAACCATTTCACTATACAGAGAACCCTTTAATCATGAAAAAAGTTCTTTCAGTGTTCATGGCTCAATAAAGAACCACTGTCGTTATTAAAGAACCCTTAAAGAACCATCTTTTTTAAGAGTGTAGAACAGTGGTCAGTGAGATCTGCAGTAGCTGAGCGTCTCTGGCCGCCACATGCTGAGAGCCTCTAAACCTGCAGCAGAGAAACCTCTCTCTGTGTGTGTGTGTGTGTGTGTGGGTGTGTGTGTGTGTGTGGAACAGAGAGACAGTGTGTTACAGAGCAAACACACCCCCTTCACACACTCCCTCCACTTTCTCTCTCCATTATCCCTCCATTTAAACTGCTCTCTGAAAAACAGACAGACTCTCCTCTCCAAACCTCAGTGAAGACCTGAGTCCCTAAACTCCTCCTCCATCTGCCCTTTCTACTCCAGCTCTTCCTCTCTTCTTCATCCTCTCTCTCTCTCTCTCTCTCTGATCTCTCTCTCTCTCTCTCTCTCTGATCTCTCTCTGATATCTCTCTCTCTCTCTCTCTCTCTCTCTCTCTCTCTCTCTCTCTCTAATCTGACCTTTTAACTGGACTGAGTGTTCAGGCTGATGAAGTCTTGCTGGTTTGGTCTTCATCTCTGATTTAAACTTATTATTTTTTTTATTTTCCTGCTAATTTTAGAGCACGGTTTCTATTGATCTGCTGAATAGAGCATATTGGAAAATAATAAAACATCAAATATAAAATGTGCCATAACTTTTGCACAGGCCATTTCCCCCTAATATGTTAAACTCGGTAAATAAACAGTAGTTGTGTATTACAGTGTGCAGCGGTGTGTCTCTGTAGAGGGCGTGTCCACTAATTTACACTCCGAAATAAGTACATTTAAATCAGTAAAGGAAGGGGATTTGACCAGGGGTGCTCAGACTTTTGCACGCGATGCTGTTTTTGCATGTGATCATGCTGCAAAAATCTGAAAATTAATTAGATTTCTTAGCCAGATGTTAATTTAGTAGCTTTATATATATATATATATATATACATATGTATATATATATATATATATATATATATATATATACATATATATATATATATATATATATATATAATACATATGTATATATACACAGCTGGCTAGTTTACAAGAAACGTGCTGATCGCGTGCTGATAAATAGATAAATGCACAATTACTGTTTAACGGGGAGAAAAAGATAAAAGTTTAGATTTTTGTATTTTATGTTTGTTTTTTTCTCCAGTGTGTCAAACTAAAACCAAACCATTTCATTTCTATTCATTTTTGTAGAATTTTTGCACTAAAATTTTTACAAATTGCCCACACTTCTGCATACGACTGAATATATATATATATATATATATATATATATATATATATATATATTTTCAGTCGTATGCAAAAGTGTGGGCAATTTGGAAAATTTTTTAGTAAATTTAAAAAATCAAACATAAAATTCAAAAATCTAAACTTTTATTATTATTTTTCCTCTGACGTGTTAAACTCGTGATCACGCTGTGTTGTTTTAAAAATATAATAAAATTATATATATATAATGGGTATAACCGACAAATTTAGTGTACAACTTCTATTTTTTCGAGACATAAGAATGGATATGAATAAAGCGGTTTGGTTTAGTTTGCCACACTGGGGGAAAATAAAACAGGAAATATAAATTTTTCTCCGGTGTGTAAATTCAGTGAATAATCAGTGATTGTGTGTTACAGTGTGCAGCGGCGTGTCTCTGTAGAGGAAGTGTTTCACTTATTCACACTCAGAAAATCAACAACACCACGGACTATGACTGAGGGTGCGCAAACTTCTGCATGCGGCGGTTAGTGAATCTCCGCGGTTGTGTTTTATATGAATTGAATCCGGTTATACAGATTTCTGAGCTCTGTCTCTCAGCTCGGCCTGATCGGGTTAGTCCGTGTCTGTCTCTTTACTGCAGAGCTCAAACACGCACACACACACACGCATATATACACACACACACACACTCACACACACACACACGCCGTTCTACAGTCCTGTGTATCGATATTGGTGACAGTTATGATTTTATTGGGTTTGAACCGAATAAATAAGCAGCTGAGGATCAACGCGGTTCAGTTCAGTTAAAGCCGGATCACCGGAAGGAACATCATTAAAGAAAATTAACCAAGACAGCGGCTTTGAAGGCGTTTTGGGATGAAAAATTAAAATATTACAATTTACAAAATGTAAAATATTTAATCATACACTCTACTGTACACGCACCTTAAACATTACAGATTAGATGAACATGTTTAAAAACTCTCTAAAAAACCCAAATCTCTAAAACTGTACCTTCCACAGATTCAATAATAACCATTCCTGACCAGCTCACACAATAAAAAAGAGGCAAATATTAAATATTAAATATTATAGTAATAACAAACTCTCAGTGTGGAATATAAGTGTTAATATTAAATATTAAATCAATTACTAATAAACTCAGTGTGGAATATAACTGTAAATATTACATTTTAAAGTAATTAATAATAAACTCTCAGTGTGGAATATAAGTGTTAATATTAAATATTAAATCAATTACTAATAAACTCAGTGTGGTATATAACTGTAAGTATTAAATATTTAATTACTAATAAACTCAGTGTGGTATATAACTGTAGATATTAAACAATGAATTACTAATAAACCCAGTGTGAAGTATAACAATTATATCAGTGTGGAATATAAATGTAAATATTAAATATTTAATTACTAATAAACTCAGTGTGGTATATAACTGTAAATATCAAATTCATAAATTAATTATTTCACGGAATTAATACATTCATAAATAAGCTTACAGTGCGGAGTATAACTGTAAATAGTAAACATTAAATTAATTAATAATAAACTCACAGTGAGGAGTATAACTGTAAATACTAAATCAATAACATGCATTAAATTGTTTAATAATAAACTCAGTGTGGAGCAAATTTTAAATTAAATAATAATAACTATATAGTGAAGAATATAACTGTAAATATTAAATATTATATTGATTTTAAAACTCACAATGCGGCGTATGAATATACATATTAAATTTCAACATTAATTAATAATTAACTTAAAAAATAATTAAAATAATAATAAAGGTATAACTGTAAATATTAAATAATTATAATAATAATAAACTCACTGCAGATTAGAACTATAATATTAAATTGATTAATAATAAACTGAAAATAAAAATGAAGCAATATAAACTGTTAATATCAAATTAAGTTTGTTATTGATTAATTTATTAATATCAGTTCATTATTAAATTAGTTAGTAATAGATTTTTAATAACAATTAATCGATATTAAATTGGTGATAATGATTAATCAGCAATATATTGACCGCGCAAAAAAACTAATATTCAATTATTTTATAATAAAACGTGACTTTAAACTAATCAATAACAAACTGTTACTCTTAGATTAATCAATAATAAACTGTTAATATTAAACTAATCGATAATGAACTGATGATATCAGATTAATCGATGATGTACTCACAGTGCAGCTCCGCCAGTTTGATGCTCGCGCTGTTGATGCGCAGCCACTGCTCCAGCTGCAGGGAGCTCGCGCTCAGCTTCAGCGCCTCCGCGGGGTACGCGTGCGGGTAGGATAGCGCCGCGTGCTGCCCCACCGCCCCCATCTGACCCATCTGCCCCAGCGCGGGGTAACCGAAGCCGGCGTGCCCGAAGACGCTCCCACCCGCCCCGCCGCCGTGCACGCGCACCCCGGCCAGGCCCGCCAGCGCCGGAGGCGGCGCGTCCAGGAAGGCGGATGGGTGCGCGCGAACGGGCGGCGGCGGGGACGGCGGGTCAGTTCCGCCGCGCGGCGCGAGCAGCGCATCGATACGGAAACTTTTAGACTTCTCCATCAGAGAGAGACACACAGAGTGTGTGTGTGTGTGTGAGGTGTGTGAGAGAGTGTGTGAGCAGCGCGCGCTCCGCTCTGTCCTTCAGCGCCGCTTGCGCTCAGGTTTGTGTCCCAGCCGCGCGGCCGCTGATTGGTGGAGATCCGCACGGGGAGGTGTGTGTGTGTGTGTGTGTTTGTGTGTGTGTGTGTGTGTGTGTGTGTGTGTGTGTGACGGGGGCAGGTGAGTGTTTTGCCCTCCGCGTGAAGGTGGGTCACTCCCACCGGGTGAGCAGAGAACAGTGAGGCCAGATCGCATTTACATACAGTGTAATACAGTCTTTATTATAGTCTACTACAGTCTGCATTACAGTCTCATACAGTCTGTATTGCAGACTTATTCAATCTTTATCACAGTCTAATTCAGTCTGTATTATTGTCTAATACAGTCTGTATTACAGTCTAATTCAATCTATATTACCGTCTAATACAGTCCGTATTATAGTCTAATTCACTCTGTATTACAGTCTAATACAGTCTGTATTACGTTCTAATTAAGTCTTTATTACAGTCTAATTCAATCTGTATTACAGTCCAATACGGTCTGTATTACATCTAATGCAGTTCGTATTACAGTTTAATTCAGTGTGTAATACAATCAAATACAGTCTGTATTACAGTGTATCACAGCTTAATACAGTTTATGGTTTAATATATTTAAATTTTATACGGTTGAATACAATCTAATACAGTCTAATACAGTCTGTGTTACAGTTTCATATAGTGTAGTACAGTTTAATGTAGTCTAATGTGGTTTAAAACGGTTTAATACGATTGAATATAATCTAATACAGTTTAAAATAGGCTGAATTTTTACAGTTTGCTACAGCTTAATACGGTTTAATGTAGTCTAATGTGTTTTACGGTTTAATACAGTTTAATAAAGTTTAATACGGTTTAATACGGTTTGGTGTCTGTTAAATATGGTTTATTATGGTTTAATACAGTTTAATGTAGTCTAATGTGTTTTTATGGTTTAATACGGTTTAATAAGGTTTAATAAGGTTTAATACGGTTTGTGTCTGTTAAATATGGTTTATTATGGTTTAATACAGTTTAATAAGGTTTAATACGGTTTAATACGGTTTGTGTCTGTTAAATATGGTTTATTATGGTTTAATACAGTTTAATGTAGTCTAATATGTTTTTTATGGTTTAATACAGTTTAATGTAGTCTAATATGTTTTTTATGGTTTACTACAGTTTAATAAGGTTTAATACGGTTTAATACGGTTTGTGTCTGTTAAATATGGTTTATTATGGTTTAATACAGTTTAATAAGGTTTAATACGGTTTATGTCTGTTAAATATGGTTTGTTACGGTTTAATACAGGTTAATATGGTTTAATACGGTTTAATACTGTTTATGTGAACGTGTGTGTGTGTGGTGTGTGTGTGTGGTGTGTGTGTGTGATGGGTGTGTTGTTCTGTGCTGGGCTGTAGGTTTGGTCGGGTGGGTTTGGGGTCTGTCATGAGTGCGGACTGTGTGGTCAGAGGTGGCCTGTCCGCTGTTACGGCCGCTCGCGCGCTGAGAGGCGGCGGATCTCCTGCTGCCTGACCAATAAAGAGCCTTTAGCTTGGCAGCGCTACGGTTCCCGCGTCTTCTTCACTGACTACTCAGTGTAATGCTTTATTATAGAAGCTATTAACTACGTAATGTGTCATTTCTATAATAATTAATGTATTATCTACATTTTTATAGAAAATAATGAATTTATTTTAGATGAATTTAGTTGTTAGGAATGAATTTAGTAAATAAATAAATAAATAAATAAATAAATAAATAAATAAAGTGAGCAGAGAAGTTGCTGATGTTCTCTGAGCAATGGACTGACCACCCCAGGGTCCAGACCTCAACATCACTGAATGTGTTTGATTACTTCAGAAAATCATCAACCAAATTCCGAGACTGAACTTTGGAGGTGTGTCTGCAGATTTACCTGAGAAACTGGAAGTGAGTCTCCTGAAAAGAATGGAACCTGGAAAAAAGGTAAAGAGCGACTCACTCAGCGCTTAAGTTGAGGCTTCTGTGTGGTTCTCTGTTGTGTTCTCTGTTTTACTGAGACGCTGTAAAACAAATAACCTCAATTTCAAGCCCGTTTTGACTGGAAAAAAGATGGTTCTTCACGGGTCCTTTAGTAAAGAAAACTGTGCTATATAGAACCATGAACACTCAGAGAACCATTGGCATGCTTTAATGGTTCTTTGCAGGGTGAAATCGTTCTTCAGATTGGTGGAGAACGTGTTGTATTTGGTTATATAATGTCATATAATAATTTTATATTGTGTTATATTACATTAGATGGTTTTATATGGAACCTTTTTGAAAGGGGATCTGCTATTTTAACAATGCCAAGCTTGTAACAATAACAGAACCCTTTTTGGTGCTATATGGAACCATATATAGCACATCCTCCTTAAATCTCAAGAACCGCTTCACCATGGAAAGAACCCTTAAATCATGCAAATGGTTCTTTGAGTGTTCATAGTTCTATACAGAACCATTGCGCTTACTAAAGAACCCTTGGTTCTATAAGCTCCAAATGGATCTATAAAGCACCAAAAGGGTTCTTCAACTGTTACAAGCTTGGCACCATAGCAATAGCAGATCCCTTTTCAAAAAGATTCCATATAAAACCACATAATATAATAGTATAATATAATATAATATAATATAATATAATATAATATAATATATAATCAAACTCAACACATTCTCCATCCATCTAAAGAACCATTTCATCATGCAAAGAACCATTATATCATGCAAAGTGTTCTTTGAGTCTTCTTGGTTCTATATAGAACCACTGAGCTTACTCAAGATCCCTTGGTTCTATAAGCTTCACATGGTTTTATGAAGCACCAAAAAGGGTTCTTCTTCTCTTATAAGCTTGACAAAGGGATCCTTGAATGTTCATGGTTCTATTTAGAGCCATTTTATTTACTAAAGAACCCTTGAAGAACCCTCACTTTAAGTACGCAGGTCCAGTACATTCAGTCAGAGAACATAATCTCCTGTAACAGCACCTCACTGTCCCAGTGTAGCTTTGAATTCAGTGTTTATTTATTCTCTTTTAAATCTGATGTTTATAAACGTGTTTTATTATTTAATCCTCACACTGATTACCATCTGCTACAGAATAGACTTTAAGGTGCTATAACTGCTCTATATATGGTTTATTGTTGCAGGAGCAGCATATTATATATATATATAATATATATATATATATATATATATATATATATATATATATATATATATGTGTGTGTTGCAGGGAGCAGAACTCTCAGATCATTAGATATATATGCTGTAAAATGGTTCGTCAGTTCAACCTAACGAAAAGCTACGTCATGGTAACAAGCAATTGTAGGAGCCCTGCTGGTGACATCCCATATAAATAAAAATAATGCGTGGCCACGCCGTATTAACGCGTAGGAATGAGATCATTAAGTCACTAAGTGTTTGGGAACGAGATCATGTCTTATAAAGCCGTGTTCAAGGCGTATTTATCTCATTCCCACGCCTTACTAAGTTGTGGCTACGCATGAGGATCTCATTCTCATGTTTTACTAAGTCGTGGACACAACTTAATTATCTCGCCCCCACGCCTTTGTTAAATCGTGGCCGCGCATTTTTTTTATTTACACGGGATGCCATCAGCAGGGCTCCGTACGGTTGAACCAGGTTTATTCAACTCAAATATTGTTGATCAATTCGGATTGAATAAAATCGATTCAATTTCTTGTTACCCACATAAAGTATTTTGAGGTTGAGCCATTTTACTGTGCTGCTCTTAAATGGGCCCAGTGGACAGAAGAGCCCCGACACTGGACACTGTAAATCCAGGTTTAAAACGTTTCTATATGAGCAGCTTTCAACTCATTTTAAACACGGTTAGCTCTACTGCACTTTGGGCCACTTTATAATCTGAATTTAGTTTCAAATCCATTTTTAATTGAATGATTTGAATTAAAAGTGGTTTTAATGAAAGATTTATTTCTTCTCTTTTAAGTCTGATGTTTATAATCGTGTTTTAATTGTTGTTAAATCTTAAATCCCCACACTTGCTGCCAGTCTGTTACAGAGCTGACTTTAAGGTGCTGATATATGTCGATATAAAATATCGCTGCTGTGAACAAAACCTCGGATCTCCGTTTCTTCGTTCATCTCTTCGTTTTTCAGTTCTTTGCATATTTTGAAAGTGCCTGTTGTTCTTTACATTGTATGTAAATTTCATGATGAATGGACCAACAGAAACGGCCCAAAATTACTTGGAAAAAAGTCTGGTTCCATTGACTTACATTAAAAGTAAAGTAGGTTTTTTCCTTCTCCTGTAAAGTTCTAATTTTTGGAGACACGAGGTTTTGTTCCGACAGCAGCGATAATTATATTATATTATATTATATTATATTACATTATATTATATTATATTATAGAGAAAATAGTTTGTACAGCACGTACCAGTGACTCGCTGAAAGGATCAGTTTGTTGTTGGAATATTCCGTGTTTATTTTCTTTCTTTTTGTTTTTGTTGTTTATAATCGTTCATTATGTTTTATTGTTCAGTTTTAAGTTGTACTGTTTTATTTTATTTTATATATATATATATATTTTTTCAATAAAGAATATTTTAAAAATATATTTTTTATTTCGTATATTTCATGTTTATTTATTTATTTACATTTATTATTTTATTTACTCTCCTCCTGAATCATCGCTGAATCTTCATCTTTAACCGTGAACAGATACAGGCGCGTGCAAAAGTTTGTACACCCCTTTCAAATCACATGTATTTGTCAGTTTTCTGGTAAAGTTAGCGAACACATCCTCTACAGAGACACACTGCTGCACATTTGAATACACAAACACGGTTTATTTACTGGATTTAACATGTTAGAAAAAAATTAAAATATAATATGTGCCGTTACTTTTGAACAAGCCACGTTTTATGTTCTTCCTTTTCAGTGAATAACCAGTAATTATGTATTCAAATATGCAGACGTTTCTCTGTAGAGGATGTGTTCACTTATTTACACTCATCAACACCGCGTCATTTGAAAGGGAGTGCTCGAACTTTTTCACACGACTGTATACAGCTAAAAATGAAATGAAATGTTAATGCAGATGTTTCAGCTCGATTACAGCGACACTGAACAGTCGTCACTCATCAAATAGAAGTGAAAGTGTTTCTTTAGGCTCAAATTTGGGCGAATAAGACGAATGTGATTAGTCGCGATTACCTACAATAATGCGATTAATCGCGATTAATTATCATTGTATCATCGTATCTGCGCTCTGTAGACGAAGCGTTAATGACACGCGCGGCATTTAGAAGATGAGATTGCAATAAACCTGTGTGTGTGTGTGTGTGTGTGTGTGTGTGTGTGTGTGTGTGTGTTTCTCTGTAATCAGCCTCTTTAAGCTAATGGAGGAAGAGGGCAGAGCCTGAATTACTGACACCCCGCTGCCCTTAACCTGTCCAACCAATAAAGCGGATTAGTTTTGCCTCTATCCATCAGCTGAGCGCCCTCGCGGGACGCTTATTTGCTCAGGGGAAATCAACAAGTCCCCCTGAGCTTCAGGCCTAAAGGATCAGGGTTTAATTGAGCAGCAGAGATGATATCATGAGCGATTAAAGGAGTAATAGCTGAGCGCAGCAGCTCATCCAGGCAGAGAGAAGCGCTGAGAGACACCGGACTTCCGATCTCATCACTACCGTCCAGCAAAGACTGCTTAGATTACACACTGAGAGGAGAGGAGAGAAGAGGAGCGGAGAGGAGAGGAAAGGAGAGGAGAGAAAAAAAGAAAAGAAAAAAGAAAAGGAAAAAGAAAAAGACATCAAAAGAAAAGAAAAAGACGTTTAAAGAGAAGAGAAGAGAGGAGACAAAAAAGAGAAGAATATAATATAATGTGAGAAATGCAAAGAAGATAATAAGAAGAGAAGAGAAGAGAAGAAGAAAGGTGGACAGAGAAGAGAAGACAAGAGAAGACAAGACGAGAAGAGAAGAGAAGAGAAGAGAAGAGAAGAGAAGAGAAGAGAAGAGAAAAAGGTGGAAATAGAAGAGAAGAGAAAATAAGAGAATGCTATAATGTAATGTAATATAATATAATAAAATACAATACAACATAATATGAGAAAAGAAGAGATAAAAGAAAAGAAGAGAAGAGAGAAGTAAAACAGAGGAGAGGAGAGGAGAGGAGAAGAAAAGATAAAAGAAAAGAAGATAACAACATAAGGCATGGAAAGAGAAGAGAAGGGAAGAGAAGAGAAAAGAAGAGAAGAGAAGAGAGAAGAAAAGAGAGGAGAGGAGAGGAGAAGAGAAGAAAAGAAAAGATAAAAGAAAAGAAGATAACAACATAAGGCATGGAAAGAGAAGAGAAGAGAAGAGAAGAGAAGAGAAGAGAAGAGAAGAGAAGAGAAGAAGGTGGAAATAAAAGAGAAGAGAAAATAAGAGAATACTATGATGTAATGTAATATAATATAATAAAATACAATACAACATAATATGAGAAAAGTAAAGAAAAGATAAAAGAAAAGAAGAGAAGAGAAGAGAAGAGAGAAAAGAAGAGAAGAGAGGAGAAGAGAAGAGAAGAGAAAAGAAGAGAAGAGAAGAGAAGAGAGGAGAAGAGAAAAGAAGAGAAGAGAGGAGAAGAGAAGAGACGAGAAGAGAAGAGAAGAGAAGAGAAGAGAAGAGAAGAGAAGAGAGGAGTTAAGATGTAGTGAAATCTCGAAACCTGCAGGATGAGTTACCAGACAAAACAGAAGGAGAAGAATATAAACAGGGTACCTGTGTATTGTTTTGCAGTGAGCAGTCAGTAATGAGTTACAACCCATTTTGGTACATAAAAGCACACAAACATTATAAGGGGACCTCAAGGTAAAAAATAAATAAAAGAATGTAGGATTTGGACCCTTTGAGCAAAATCCAGTGACCTGGTGGTCTCATAATGCTGGTATTATTAAACTCCCACGGTGAATGAGCACAGTGTAAAAACCCAGATTACAGAATCTGGACAGCAGTGCTGAATCTAACTGGACAGGAGAGGAAAGTGATGCTAACAAAACGTCTAAATCATTTTCTTTACAGCGTGTCGCGCTCTGAGCTCCGACGCATCAGCCCGCCGCCTTTGTCCCCTTCCTGGGTTTTAATTTCATTAAAGGGCCGCATGAATATTTCTATTAAAGGGGGCCATGAAATATGAAGCCGTTTAACACTGGCCCGCGCCGACCGGGCCCGGAGATTTATGGCTCTTTTTCATCACATCAGGAGAGGGTAGAATTAATATTGCACCCTGAAGATGGTGGCTGCCCCCCAAAGCCCAGGGCTTTCCTCAAAGCTGTCCCCCCCGCTCCGTAATTACTCCCACAATTAACGAGAACACAAATCACACTGACAAATCGAAATAGTTTATATATTAATTATCCTTGGTAAATGTGTTCATTATGAAAAGACAATTTCACGGGACCCTCGCTGTCTCTTTTATTGCAATAAATACATTTCATTACACTGGCACAAAGTGGGCACTGCCTCCCACCTATAGGACAGCTCTGAGGCACCGTTTGTGACTCATAATCATTTTATCCCTTTAATTAGTCTAAGATGGCTCCTCATAAGGACGGGACGTTATTTAGAGCCGCTGGCCGGCACTAATTTTTGGAGGAGTGCTGAGCTAATCTCTCTGAAACGTGTGCCATATGCCACCGAGGCGCTCGGAGGAAGCGAGGGGTCATTAGTTAGAGGTGGGCTTTGACGTCAGGTGCTTTCAATGCTCACAGCAGTGTTTCCTGAACCACTGTAGAACATAGAGGTGCCTCCAGTGTCTGATAATGTCTAATAAGACACTCTTGAAAGTGGTCCTTTAGTAAAGACAGTGGTTCTATATAGAACCATGAACACTCAATGAACCATTTGCATGCTTAAATGGTTCTTTGCATGGTGAAATGGTTCTTCAGATTGATGTGTTGTATATGGCTCTATATGGAACCTTTTTGAAAATGGTTCTATGTAATACCAAAAAAGGTTTTGCTGTTGTTACAAGCCTGACATGACAACAATAGTACAACATAAATAGTTTATATGGTTCTTTACATGGTGAAAAGTTCTTCTGATTGGATGTGTTGTATGTGGTTCCATATAGAACCTTTCGAAAATGGTTCTATGTAGCACCAAAAAGGGTTCTACTATGGTTACAAGCTTGACATCGCAACAACAACAGAACTTTAATAGTTTATATGGTTCTTTACATGGTGAAATAGTTCTTCTGATTGATGGAGGATGTGTTGTATATGGTTCTATATGGAACATTTTTGAAAATGGTTCTATGTAATACCAAAAAAGGTTCTGCTGTTGTTATAAGCCTGACATGATAACAATACTACAACATAAAAAGTTTATATGGTTCTTTACATGGTGAAAAGTTCTTCTGATTGAATGTGTTGCACGTGGTTCTATATAGAATCTTTTTGAAAATGGTTCTTTAAAGCACCCAAAGGGTTCTGCTATTGTTACAAGCTTGACATCGCAACAATAGCAGAACTTAAATAGTTTATATGGTTCTTTACATGGTGAAATGGTTCTTCTTCTTAGAATGTATCATAGATGGTTCTATATGGAAGCTTTTTGAAAAGGATTCTGTATAGCACTCAAAAGGGTTCTTCTGTTGTTACAGTGTCACGCTTGTAACAATAGAAGAACCCTTTTGGGTGCTTTATAGAACCCATCCATCTATCATCTAAACCGCTTATCCTTCTGGGTCGCTGTGGGGTGCTGGAGCCTATCCCAGCTGTCATTGGGCGGAAGGCAGGATACACCCTGGACAGGTCGCTTTATAGAACCCTTTTTTTTTTTTTTTAAAAAAAAGGTTCTAAATAGAACCATCTACAACACATTCTCCATCAATCGGAAGAACCCTTTTACAATGCAAAGAACCCTTAAATCATGCAAAGGGTTCTTTGAGTGTTCATGGTTCTTTATAGAACCATTTTCTATATAAATAAATTACATGTGAAAATCCCAGGCTTGCTAGACTTTAAGGCTTATTGTTCAGTAATTACAGGGACTTCAATAAAAAACTGGCTGAGCTATTCTTAGGTTATAGAAGTGTGTAATAAAACATTGGGCCTGCCAATGTTCCCTGGCCATTTAAGGTTAAAAGCGTTCTGCACAGGTGCACATCTCATTCACAGCAATGGTTCTTCAAAGAGCCCAGATCCTACATGTTTGTTGTACTTTACCCTCTCTATTTTCCAGCCTTAAAGACGGTCACTGCTGGACTGAGAATAGTCCACCAAGCAAAAACATCCAGCCAACAGCGTCCTGTGGGCAGCGTCCTGTGACCACTGATGAAGGACTAGAGGATGACCAGCACAAACTGTGCAGCAGCAGATGAGCTATCGTCTCTGACTTTACATCTACAAGGTGAACTGACAAGGTAGGAGTGTCTAATAGAGTGGACAGTGAGTGGACACAGTGTTTAAAAGCTCCAGCAGCACTGCTGTGTCTGATCCACTCAGACCAGCACAACACACACTAACACACCATGTTACTGCAGTGCTGAGTATGACCCACCACTCAAATTAAGATTAAGTGACTATTGGGCTCCAGGCAAAAGACAGAAATGGGGCCTCCTGAAAAAAATGCGCAGCAACAAGGTTTGATTCTCATTATATGTGCAGCAGCAATCAATGGCATCAACTGCCACGCCAACGTGGTGTTAGGGTGTTAGCGTGTCCAGCAGTGACACTGAAGTGCTGTGTCTGATCCACTTGTACCAGCGCAACACACACTAACATGCCACGTCAGTGTCACTGCAGTGCTGAGAATGATCCACCACTGATTTAAGATAGAGAGTCATGCAGCTTGACTGACTGTATATGACTTTCATTTAGACATATAATGCATTGTTTGTTTGCAGAAGCTGTTATTTCATGACCTACAAAAGGAGTAAGAAGCTATTTGAGATTCAGCTGAAATGGACATTACATGGCCAGTGGGCCCAAAGTTTTATTACACACTTATATAACCTAAGAATAGCTCAACCCGTTTGCACTGACGTTCCTGAAGTTCCTGAATAATAAGCCTTAGTATGTAATAAGCCCGGGATTTTAAGGGGTATATATATATATATATATATATATATATATATATATATATACCTGTTTTACATGATAAGGCAGTGGTCCTCAAATCAGCTCCCTCAGTTCTGTACATTTTACTGTTTCTTAACACTGTTCACCCCTTTCATGTCCATATCTGACATTTTACATATACTTACTATGTTTATCTTTTATAGATAACAGAATATCAGTGTCAGAAACCATGTAAGCAAGTCTGTTGGAGAACTCCTCACGGTTTGGTGCCGGTGTGTGATGATTTAGGCCTCCAGTTTCCATGATACTAATTGGTGGGGTTTAAGCTTTGATTAACTATTAGCTACATCAGCCTCGTAGCTCTGGTGTAAAACTAAAGAAGCAAACTTTAAACACTAAACATGTCTTAGCTGATTGGCTACACTGGGGTTAGACGGGAAAATTAAGTAAATTTGATTTTTTTAACCAAACTGTTTAGGTCCTTTGGGGGACATTAACCCTGAGCCTCTTGCACTATTTCAGCTTCGCCCTAAGCCTCCAAGACAAGCCGACAGTCACCCCGTCTGCATGATGGACGATGTGACCAGCTGTCAGAGGTTCAAACGAATTCATTATAGGCCTGTCAACAGTGCTCATCCTACAGCATTTAATTAACCTGATTACCTCAAAAAGAAAGGAAAGAAAGAAATGTGTTGAAAGAAAACAAATAATTTATTAAACAAATAAAACGAATAAATATTGCAACAAACAAATCAATATATAATGCAAATTGATAAAATGACGCAGGAAAGCTGTGCAAATTTAGAAATTATAGAAAAAATATCGCACAGTAATATTTGTAAAAGGAGTGTTGCGTAGTATATATATTTTTATTATTGCTGTTTCCCAAAGACCACGAGTGCTGAAATCAATATTAATGCCTTGACTTTTAAAAATGAAGGTCTCTAAATGGTTCTTGGTTCAGATGTACAGTTTAAGGAAAAACCTTTGATTGGTTTAGAAACGTTTCATTACTTGGAGTTTCTTCACTCTCACACACCTCATTAACAAAATCGAGCCTCTTTTGTCAATAACAAACTCTTCTCTCAGCCTTGGCTACATACCAAAAACTCTCAAATCAGCAGATTAACCTCTGATTAAGAAACCTAATCTTGATCCCTGCAAGCTATCAAATTATAGTGCTATCTCAAATCTTTCCTTTATATCAAAGATTTTGGAGAAAGCTGAAGTTCTTTCTTGCACAGGAATCACATACATGAAAAAATTTCTGTTTGGATTTAAGCATCAACCTAGTAAAGAATGAAAATAGTAAACAATCTCTTATTATCCTCTGACCAAGCAGTTCATTCTACTTGATCTTGATGCGGCACTTAATATGATCTTACCTGACTGATCGCTATCAGTTTATGAATGTACATCTGTTTGTACAACAGTGAAGTTTGGTGTTCCACAAGGCTCTGTTTTAGGAACGCTTTTATTCTTATTTTATGTACTACCACTGGGCACTGTTGATTATAAACATGGCATCAACATCCACTGCTACGCCAATGACATACAGTTGCATATATCAGTCAGACCTTATTTAGATTTAGGACTGTGTAAAAGACATAAGAGATTGGATGTCAATAACTTCCTCCTATTCAACTCTGACAAAACAGATCATCTTCTTCTTCCTGGTCCAAACTGACTCATTTAACGTTAAATCTTGATTGCTTCTCCGTTGTCCCTGCTAGAAAAAAAACCAGCTAAACCAGCCGTAGACCAGCAGAAACCAGCATAGACTAGCATGGAATGCTTGTTGGTCTTTTTGAGCAGGGGCATTAGGTACAGATCTTTGAAAAACCATGGCATCTCAATTGATTCTGATCTGTTGTAATATTACTAGAATAGCTTTCCTTCACCTTCAAAATATTGCCAAGTTAAGAAATGCGCTGTTCCTACAAGATGCAGGAAAACTAGCTCTTGCCTTTATTACCTCGAGTTTGGATTACTGTAGAGACCTGCTGTCTGGATGTTCCAGCAAAAGCCTAAACAAGCTTCAGTTAGTCTGAAATGCTGCAGCCTTACAAGTAGTAATGTAGTACTTAAGTCCGATCCTGGTCTTGAGACCATAAAGCAACAGTCTCATCATCATTTGGTCTCGGCCTTGACTCGGGGTAAGGTGGAATCTGTTCTGCCGATTGAGGATCTAATCGATCTTTTCATGATGGATTAACTGGGTTCTATTGGTTTGTTGATGTTTATTGGTTCCAAAATTCAAACCTACTCTGAGGGCAGATCAGAATATTATTATTAATATGTTTTCATTCAATAATAAAATGGATGTATGTTGTTTGCTTGTTTCAGTTGAATGCAAAGAAGCGACAGAGGATAAACCCACCATCATTTACTTCCAACAGTTACAATGCAAAGTTGGACTAAGACTGTAATAACATAATGTATAATATTAATTCCGTCACTGTCAGAACAAAACCTTGTATCTCCAAAGTGGTAACTTTACAGGAGAAGAATGGAAAACTTGAACTTTTACTGGAAATTAATAGAACAAGATTTTTTTCCAAGTAATTTTGGGCCATTTCCAATGGTCAGTACATCAAGAAGTTTGAACACAGTATAGGGCAACTGCAGCTTTTAAATCATACAAAAAAGTAAAAAAAAACGAACAAAAATGAACATACATTTTTGTGTGACAATGGCGATAGTAAGTTCCATATTATTTAATTTTATATTTTACAAAATATATTATACACTTTATTTATATAATATATATCATGTATAATGAGTGATATGGAATGTATAATGAACTACAAATGGATTTCGGATTTCTCCTCTTTCTTTTTATTTTTTATATTCTGGAAAAGTCTTAATCTGGTCTTGACTCCAGGTGTCCAGGTATCTATCTTGACTCTGACTCGCCTCTGGTGTAGTCAACACCACACTGGCAGCCATTCAAATTCGGTATTGATTACAAAATTCTGTAAAGTTTCATGCAGGGTGTTGTAAGGCAACATAATCCCCAAAGAAACTGTTTTTTTTTTTTTTTTCAGATTGTCCACTATTTGACCATCATCAAGATTTTGTATAAAACTCAGAAGACTCGTGTAGGTTCACTGGTAGTTTTGGATAGAAAGTAAATTGTCTATAATAGTGCTGTAGTCATGACGATCCCTGGGTTCCTATCACCACCACTGTAAAGAAATCTAAGTCTGTACAGTCAACCATTTCACACCAAACCACTCTGAATCACTCTGTTCACATCTCAACCATTTTATATATGCAGAAACTTTGAATGATTGGTGGAATTCCCCTTCAATTTCCTTAAAGCTGTTAAAGCGAAGAGCTCTCATAATAACAGATTAGACAATAACAACAAGCTTGCCTCATGATGAAATTATATAAATAGTAGTACAGATTAGACATTTATTTTATTAGTGACTCAAATAATAAGACAATAATGCTTAACATTGAATAGTGTTTCCTGACACGCTTGTGACGCTTCGACTCGTTTCAGCGAATCGCCTTTCAGCATCTGCTGCGGCGTCCAATCGCATGTGAGCGCCGAGGCCGGTGGGCGGGACTGTCGCTGTGTTGTGTTTCTGTGGAGCTGAGAGGGGAAAAAAGCAAGAGAGAGTTTTTGTTTCGATTTCTCTCATTTTTTAATATTCCGGCTCGTCCCAACTGTTCAGTAAAACAGGTAAAGACAAAAGGAGATTTCATTTTCGCAGATTTACAGGTGTAAAATGCTAGAAAATCCCGCTGTCATGAGCCACAGGAGGAGGACAGAGCGACATGTCGAGTGAAGTTAACGTTAATGCGCTGTAGTGTTAGTTAGCCTGCTGGCTAAGTCCGTCAATAAACGAGGGCGAAACGTTAAAATAATGTCTTAAAAAGTGCTCATTTTGAATTCAGCGTAAAAAACCCGTCCTCGGTGACCTCCATCTAAACGTGTGGCCGTGATGTTAACTCGCTGAGTCATTAGCTAAACGCTCAGACGACTGGTACAACCAAACGAGGCTGAAGTCGCCTTCCTACTCCAATTTCCCCGTTCCACCTTAAATGCTTTAGCGTTACATTCTGGCGCCTCAGGCTGCCCCAGGCGCCAGAACGGAGCTGCCGGAGCATTTAAGGTGGAACGGGGAAATTCGAACAACAAAACAATAGCTGGCTAAAGTTAGCACCGCAGCTAATTGCAGACATGAGAGCTGCTTTAAGACGTATTGTCCATTTATTTATCCCACTTGGCTTTGAATTATTATACACATTTTCTCCAGGTTTGAAACCCATCATGTCTCACTTTCTTTTTAATCTAGCTTTAGCTAGACACGCTAGCTTTTTAGCTGCAGCTCTTAACTAACTAGCTAGCTAGCTAACTCAAAAGCTTGATAAATAGCTAGCTGAGATAAAAACAACCGTGAATCCTTTCAGCACTTTATTTTACAGCCCTTTTTTAAACTCTTTTAGGGTGGAGGGAAGGGTTTCCACTCTGTTTCAGGGCTGCTAGCTATGCTGAAACTAGCTAACCTAGCAGTCTGGATGTAAACACAACGACGTTCATTATGTAAGTTAACCTTAATGTAACGCCACGGTTTATTTTGGGGTTAAAACTAGATACGACAGCTAATATTCGCCCTCATAACTTGCAGTCCAGCTGGGTTACAGTTGGGGTTCTGCTATGTTCGTATTAGTTTTAGTCATAGATGTGGGCGGGTTGTTCTGGAAGCAT
Organism: Colossoma macropomum; assembly: GCF_904425465.1. Classification (NCBI taxonomy): domain Eukaryota; kingdom Metazoa; phylum Chordata; class Actinopteri; order Characiformes; family Serrasalmidae; genus Colossoma; species Colossoma macropomum. The sequence goes on from NW_023494805.1 coordinate 6,625,467, forward strand.
CTGGAAAGTAACAGGGTTGTCTAGGGGGATCAGACTCAGACTCGTTTCATCCCCAGGAGGGAGGCAGGAGGTGGTCCTAGATCAGCACTCTGTGCTTCGAGGAGTTTTGTCATTGCATTCAGTGGTGCTCAGCACTAAGCTTAGTACAAATTAATGACAGTAAGGCATCTGAAACAAAGGGAACTAACACCCATAAACAAGATGGCTCAGCATGAGTTCATTAGTAAAGGGAATGGTTCTGTCTAGAGCCGTGAGTTCTATATATAGAACTATGTAGAGCTTCTTTGGATGGTGAAATGGTTCTTTAGATTGATGGAGAATGTGTTGTAATTGTTGTACATGTGTTGTATTTTTGAAAAATGGTTCTTTATAGCACCAAAAGGGTTCTTCTGTTACACACACACTTAAAAAAGATGGTTCTTCAAGGGTTCTTTCCTAGAGAAAACTCAAAGAACCCTTTTCATGATTAAATGGTTCTTTTTATGGTGAAAGGGTTCTTCAGATTGATGGAGAATGTGCTGTGTACGATTCTATATAGCACCAAAAAGGGTTCTTCAGTTGTCACAAGTTTGACATCGTAACAGTAGATGAACTGTTTTGGTGCTATATAAAACCCTTTTCAAAAAGGTTCTATGTAGACCCATATGTAACACATTTTCCATCAATCTGAAGGACCCCTTCATTATGCAAAGAACCAGTTGATCATGCAAAGGGTTCTTTGAGTGTTTATGGTTCTATATAGAACCATTCTCTTTATTAAAAACTCTTGAAGAACCATCTATTTTGAGAGTGTACAAACTTGACATCGTAACAATAGAAGAACCCTTTTGGTCCTATATAAACCAATTTTCAATTTTCACATTCTCCTTCAATCTAAAGAACATTTAAGCATTAAAAGGTTCAAAATAGAACCATTCCCTTTACTAAAGAACCCTTGAAGAACCATCTTTGTTAAGAGTTTAGGCCAGCGGTCACCAACCCTGCCTTCATGTAGAGTCTAGATCCAACTGCTGTCTGCCATACATGCTACATCTTATTAAAAAAAGCTGCACTATTTAAGTTTTGGGGATTTGGTGCAAATGTGTAATTGCATACAATGTGCAGAGGAACATTTAGAATTGTCAGTTGTGCTTCGGACCCCCATAAGTGGATAATTCCCATGATTGCAAGTGAGTTGAAAGAGACCTAAAAGAGAACTCAGTTGAAACTTGGTGAAGGGCGTGTCTTCTGGAGATGTGAGTGAATTGCCTGCATATAATACTAGAGAGACACGAACGATTGGAACAAAATTCCTTGTGTGTGTCAACATAGTTGGTGAATAAATCTGATTCCAGTTCTGATTATCTCCTAATTTCTTCATATCTTTGTCAGTAAATAGTTGATTTTGCCTTTGAGACCTAAGCATCTAGCCTGAACTTATCTTGCAACCTTTAAATTATTATTTAAGGTTTTACAGGTCAACTTGTAGCAGTGCAGGCACATGGTATTTTAATGTTTTTTTTTATCCTGACTTAGTTACACTGCTTCTTTCAGTTTTAGCAACAACAACAACAACAACAACAAAAACGTACATAATATTGCGTTAATTCTTCAGATGTCTTTGATTGGCTGGGTCAGATTCATCATCATTATTGCTGAATGCTTTGGGGAAAATATTGTGATTTTTCTGAGCAATATTACAACTGTGATTTAAACTGTGATTACTTTCTATAAACTAAGGTTCAGGCATGTTTTTATTTGGCCAAAAAGACCAGAATATCCAACTTTCCTGGCTTGAGGATTGACCCTGAATGTAGTGTAGGACAGCCAGTAAGTTGTGATGTCACAACACTTGGTGATTTGGTTGGATCTGTTTGGTCGAACTCATCTCCTTTTAAAACTTAAGACGTTTTTAATCATGTAGGCTATAATTAAAAAATTGCAGCTCTTGTGATTTGAAAATTGCACTGTGTCAAATTGCGATTTCTATATAAAATGATTAATCTTTCAGCCCTAATTGGCATTATGTGAAGGGAGGAGACAGAATGTCAGACGCAGGTTGGAAATAAACTCTGCAGGAAAGTAGATCTCCAGGAAGAGGGTCAGTGACTCCTGGTCAAGGTCCAACTTTCAACAGTGATGCTCGCCACAGTGCTGTGATTTGCTCTGTTCTTTCCTCATTGGTGCACTAAGATGGTTCTTGTTGTCACCCTGTTTTCATATGACCCAGCAAACCAACTCATTGACATCGCTCACCCCTCTTTCCTCACCCAGGTCATTTCATCGTCTGCAGCTCAATGGGAAGAGTGTAGCCATGTTCAGCTTTGAGGGAGATTTCAAGAGGACCCCTAAAGTGTCCCTTGGGGGGGCCAGTAGAAAGGTGAGAAAAGTGCTGACCTACTTTCTGCTTTTGACTTGCATATTAGTACTGAGCAGTTTTTTCTTGCCTAAGATAGTCACGACTGTCTGTGTACGTTTTTTTTTTTTTTCAGGAGGAAAAAGCGTCTCTTCTTCATCGGACCCAGGAGGAAAGAAGAAAACGCGAGGTTTGCATTGACTGTGCTGTGGTTTTTGTTGTTGTGAACTGAGTTGTTTTTGTTTTTGTGAGTTGAGCTGTACATCCTGTTGCTAATAGATGTTTCCTCTTTGCAGGATGAGAGAAAAAGGCTGAAAAATGCAATAATCATCCAGTCCTACATAAGAGGATTCCACGAAAGAAAACGTCAAGTATGTGGCAGCATCTCAGTTCGTATGTAACACGGTTAATCAGAGTGAAAGATTTGTAGTCTCTGTTCTGAAATTTGGCGAAAGCACATAATTTTAGGAGACTTAAATGCTGTTGTCATCTGTGTAGATGTTTTTGTTGATGGCGGTAATATGTCAGTGTAGTTGTAGTGTAATGCGTGCACTTCTGCTCCAAAACAGCAATAAAAACTATATTTCTTTGTTTTTGCACAGTGGAGTTTTAAATGTACCCTTATAGTGTAATAATAATCCTTTGTCTTTGGACACGCAGTGCCTGTATCGTGAGAATTGTCTGCTGTCTACTTACTAAATTATCTACCTACTATGTAAAGAGAATCTTAAAGTTGGAAGTATACTGGTATAAAAGTGAACAGTGTGATATTGTCATATGAAATGGGTTTTACCACAACATGTAAAAATGAGAGGCCCAAAAATGGCAAAGAAATAATATATAATGAGCGTAATTATAGTTATGTTCTTATAAACTCAACAAAAAAGCACAGCACGTTCTTTGAACATTTACAGAATTTATCAGTATTAGCCCAGATTATTTCTTTTTAGTGTTTTCTTTTTTCTTTTTTATTGTGTTCTATTGGACAACCCACTTTTATCTTCACACTAAATGCATTTTTTAAAAGTATGACGTGATGTGATTATATTGTTGTGCGGACAGTGAAAAATTTTACGATAGTGGTTATTTGTCCCCAGCCACAGGGAGTCATGTTCACCATCAAAAGCAGACTAAATCCTTCTTACTCCCCTATAAAAAAATAGTTTGGCCAGAAATCCATATAATTTTCTCTTTTACATGAAATGCAGTTGATCAGCCTAGATATGTTTGGTGTCTGTAGTTTTTTTTACTTTTGTGTTTGACCTACAATGCTAATGTTGCTAACAAGTAGGCTAATGGAAGCTTAAGTCCACCAATTATCATGATTCTAACTGAAGTGCACCTCAAACCATTGAGTTTTTAAGTAATCTCAGGCACTGTGGCCCTGTTCACACCCTGGTATTAACCTATGGCTTACACCTGGTGTTCTCTAATGCGTCTCCAGGTTCCGTTTATGGTTGGATTTCATGACTGACGAAAGGGCACTGCCCACATTTACTATGCCAGTCTCTCGCTGTGTTCGTCAGGCTAAAATGTCCCGCGAGTCCTTGTATGGGCTGTTACAAGTGCTTAAATCGCATGAGTTACTAATGCATTATATTTTTCTCCCTGAGGTCCACTCGTGTTTTTATATCCCTCAGACAGTCCTAATTCAGTTTTACACAATCATTTTCAGCTTCTCTTTATCCCTTAGAATTAAACAAGCTGTTTTTCTTACTGTGTCTTATAAGACTGGTGTATGTAAATGAGCTGATTGGCTGTGCAGTATCTGCCCATTCACTATAACTTCATTGTGAATGGGCGGAGCTAAACTGCTAAAGGCTGTGCAGATATATGTAAATGATGGTTGGTTTTGGTAACAACATTAAAATAATAAATTAAAAATGAGCTGTTTTTGTAGCATAATTTCCAATATATGGATTGTTTGTGCGAGGAATGAGTGGTATGTTTTGAAACTTTAGCAATGCTTATGCACAACATCAGACTCTTGTATAAAAAAAAAATTAAGTAAATAAATAAATCAAAAATAAAAAACAAAACAAAAAAACTGAGGAACATTTCAGTTTCCACAATATGGGCCCATTAAGGAGGTCCTTTGTTGCTGTCGGGCGCGCTTCGTGATGCTTTAGCGTTCACACTACAAATGTGATCACATGCGTGGTCAGATTTGTCTTTGAGATGCATTTGACCTGCACTTAGTTCTCTCCTTTTAGGGTCATATTTCTCAACCCAGGTGTGAACAGAGCCTATATGACATACTGCTATCTTTACAAATGTGCAGGAGCGGAAAAATGTGTGAATTAGAATTTTTTTTGTCAAACTAGCATTGGTCATGTACCAAATCAAAACGTCCGTCACACATAGTAGCAAAAGCATGAAAGCGCTGCTGTAGACACTGAAATATCCTGTTACCTTTTTAACGGCCCACTTTTTCTTCTTCTGGTTTCTTCCTCCTGTGTCTCGTAGCACGCCGTACAGAGGAGCCACTTTGACCGCTGTGTGAGTCAGGCCCAGTCTGCCTCCAGCCCAGCACTCACGGACAGCGCCACCCTCAGCCTGCTGGTGCGGCAGCTGCTCTTCTTCTACCGCCACAGTGAGGACACACAGAGACTGGTGAGGATGTGCTTATTGTGTTTATTTACACAGTTTTTATTCTCCATTCAACCTTTTGCCCTGCCTATCAAAAGTTTGATGGCGTGCAAAATATTATGTATATTATGCATTTGTCATCATTTTGCAGTAAATGAACATATTAAAACATAAGCAGGGTTATTAAGAGGAAAACACTATCCCACATGTAAATATCTGTGATAGTACTGGGCTTTTTCCTACAAAAACAAGAGCTGACCTGAACAGAAACCAACAGAGCTTATGGTTCTAGTTCTAGTTCATTTTGCATCTGCATGAGCTGGAAGTTTTTGGTTATTTTATGCCACTGTAGTTCAAATATGAAGAGTCTCATATGGTTAAATAGCTACCCTGCTTACTAGTTAGCTTAACGTATTGGCTGATGTGAAACATTATACTGCACTGTTATGTGGAGCACAGCATTAATACTTATAGCTTTAGCTGCCTACCTACCTTATGTCACCTTTGCAAACTCTTTACAAATAATAAAAAAAAAACAATGGACACGTCAGTATACCGTTCTACTTTGCTTTCTGGTTCTCGTATTGGTGATGTCGTAGTGCTTGGTAACTTTATCCTCACCTGGGAAGTGGGAAATTCACTAAATTGTTGTTGGATTCAGAAGCAAACATTAACAAAGACCCTCAGGCAGACCAGTCAAAATTATTACGTAGTTGCCTGATCACAATTATTTGAGCTAGTGCAGCAATTTTAGCTGACTACAGTTATTTTCCACAGTGCTATGTTTGCATTGCAAAAATAGAATGTAAATTGGGTGCATTTTCATGTTAGATCGAAGCAAATGTGTAAGTAAAGCAAAAGCGGGAAAAAAACATGCCGTAGGTAGTTTCGACTCTGACTGGTGCAATAAAACTTGGAAAGGGCAACGGAGAATATTGTTTGTTTATTTGAGCTCGAGGTGTGTTTGTCATCAGTCGGCAGCTACTATGTATCGACAGCTATGAAGCAAGATAGCAAATTGACCAATTTGGCCACTTTAGGTTTGTACTTTAATAGTTCCATACATTGAACACAAAAAATACCATTCAATTGTTAATGGCAGTTAATAATATTGCAAATGGTCATCAGTTTAAATGTTGTGATCGGGACAGACATACCCTCTAGTACCATTAGTTCTTGTTAGTACCAGTTTTGAGGAGGTACCAGAATCCATAGAACTGAATCCTTTGGATTTGGATTCATTTGCCAATGGAAAGAGGACAGCTCCAGTTTTTGGTGCCAAAGGTTCTGGCACTTTATGTAGTAAAACAGAACACCCTTAGTGATGTTGCTACCTTGAAAAATAAAGTCAGAGATCTCAGATTTCTTCCCTTGTCATGATGGCAGCACTCAAATTAATTATTCGACAGTTTTTTTTTTTTCAAGATGTTGTTAAAAGTGCATATTAAAACTCTTTTGGCCCAAAAAGTAAAAAAAAATATTTAAGTGAATTTAAGTTACTAAGAACTTTTTGATACTTAATTGAAAAGTAAAGTCAGTAAACATCAAAAGAAGGCAAAATGTCCTAAGGGTGTTGGCAAGCAGTGCAATTTCATTGCAATAATTGGTTTAGTATTGATTTTCATAAAAAAAGGTTGCAGATCGTCTATAAAAGGATAAAAAGTCTTAGTAAGTTAAATGCTCTCATCACCAGAAATGCATCGCTGTCTTAGCAGTGAGATAGATTTGAGATCAGGTCGAATTTTGTAGTTTAATCCTGAATAACACTGATTCAGTTTGGCCTGTTTGATCTTGAGGTGGGTAGTTATTTTCTGGGTAGGATCTCTGAGAGGGGAAGCTCAGTTGGACCTGTTTGCTGTTGCAGATCTGGCTCTGTCAGAGTGTGGTGAAGCACCATGCTCAGTTTGTGAAGCTGCTGGCTGGACCGGAGAGACCCACATGCGTGTTCCAGATCAAGAGGCTTCTGGGTCACTGCTGCAGGTAAGAGAGCTGAGCGGGACCAAAATTCTCACTCAGTTGTTTTAGACTCGCTTTATATGTTCACTTTGGTTTGGACTGGATTTGTGTGCTTTTTGTGACCACAAGCCTGTTTAACTACACAAACCCACACTACACAGGACAACCAGTCAGAACAGAGACATTAACCAAATAAAATAATCCCCCTTTTGCAGTAAAATAAAGCTCTGTTGATCGTTCTAACATAGTTTTAACAGTAAATGGTCTGAAACGCTGGAGTTGATGTAATTCACCCTTTAACCCTGAAGATTGGTGCGCAGACTGCTGGTCACCATAGCAACACTGATAACAGTCTAAATGGTGTCGCAGTTACATTCTGCCACCTCAGGTACCATTTAAGGTGGAACGGGAAAATTCGAACAAGAATCTGGTGAATGAGAAGCGACTTCAGCCTTGTAAAAAATTTAATATTGAGAGACCTTTTCAAGAAACTGTTCTGCTTTTGAGGAAAAGTTTCCTGCTGGAGATGCGAGAAAAGTGGCTATAGCTGAGCTGAAGCTTAAAGCAGAAAATAATTCTGCGTATTTTGTATGTATTATATATTTTTAGCTTATACTAGGACATTAGCACATACTGAGACATATCTACAGCCAAGATGGTTAAATGGACTAAAAATGTTATAGCTTTCAAGGTGGTTTGATTTTTGTCGAAAGGACAAAATGGCTCTTCTTAGCATTTGGGTTGCCGACCCCTGGTCTAAGGTATAAGGTTGTAAAATGATCAGGTTAAAAATTAATTATGACCGTTTTTGGTACATAAAACTGCACAAATAATAAACTACAGGTAAAGTGTGGAGCATTGGCTCTTCGAGAGGTTTGACAGGGTTCTTTTTTGATGTATTGGTGTTTTTGCTGGATGATTGAATGAAGGGTTACTGAATGGTCATAACTAAGTTAACTGGTGTGTGTTTGTTTTCCAGATTGCTGCAGTTGTGTGAGGATGATGGCATGAATGTGGCCGTTCCTATGCGGATGGTGGAGGTTTTCTCTTCTGAGAAAACGTACCTGCCTGTTCTCCAGGACGCCAACACAGCCACAGCACTTACCGAGCAGATTTTGCACTATATGGTACAGAAAGGTATGTCATGCCTCGGCCTGGTTTGGAGCTGTTTAGAACTATTTTCTGTGGAGTTTTATTATTTTGTTTGCTTCTAGTTATTAATTACAGAGCAGTCAAACCATTAACGACAAACAGAATGATAGTAATCAAGCACAGAAACAAAATATAACAGCAACAGTAATAGTGGCATTCCTAATCAAGTGTTAGTTAGGTGAGGCAAGAAAAAGGAAGAGGTGAGTGAAAAACGTTATTGTTATTAGGACTGTCCCAATCATTAAAATTGATCTCTTTGTCTCTCTCTCTGTATCTCTCTCTCTCTGTAGGATACTACAGGTCTCTCTATGTGTTGGTGAATCATAAGCTGCCATCGAGTCTGGAGTTCACCGACGCTCCCTCTGTTCCGTTGGCTCACACACTGCTAGAGCACACACTCAAACCCCTGCACTTTACGTACAGCTCCTGCTCTGTGGGCGCCAGGTACTCACACTACCATACACCCGCACACACTAAGCATTTTTCCTGACAAAAAAATTTACATTTATTGAAAAGGAAAAACTAAAATATTGCATTGACACAAGTATTCAAACCCTTTACTCAGTACTTAGTTGAATCACCTTTGTCAGAGATTACAGCCTCCAGTCTTTTTGGGTATGATGCCACAAGGTTTGCACACCTGGTTTTGGGGATTTTCAAGCTCTGTCAGGCTGGATGGGGACAGCCATTTTCAGGTCTCTCCAAGTCAAGGCTCTGACTGGGCCACTCAAGGACATTCACAGAGTTGTCCCTAAGCCACTCTTGTGTTGTCTTGGCTGTGTGCTTAGGGGTGTTGTCTTGTTGGAAGGTGAACCTTCGGCCCAGTCTGAGGTCCTGAGCACTCTGGATCAGGTTTTCATTAAGAATATCTCTGTACTTTTATTCAGCTTTTCATCAACCCTGTCCAGTCTCCCTGTCCCACATGCATGATGCTGCCACCACCATGCTTCACTGTAGGGATGACATTGGGCAGGTGATGAGCAGTGCCTGGTTTCCTCCAGACATGATGCTTAGAATGAGGCCAAAAAGTTCTTGGTTTCATCGGACCAGAGAATCTTGTTTCTCACAGTCTGAGACTCCTTTTGCAAAATCTAGTAGGGCTTTCATGTGTCTTTTACTGAGGGGAGGCTTCTTTCTGGCCACTCTGCCATAAAGCCTAGATTGGTGGAGTGCTGCAGTGATGGTTGACCTTCTGGACGTTTCTCCCATCTGCACACAGGATCTTTGGAGCTCAGCCAGAGTGACCATTGGGTTCTTGGTCACCTCTCTTACCAAGGCCCTTCTCCCCCGATTACTTAGTATAGTGGGGCAGCCAGGTCTAGGAAGAGTCCTGGTTGTTCCAAACTTCTTCCATTTACAAATTATGTAGGCGACTGTGCTCTTGGGAACTTGCAGTGCAGCAGAATTTTTTGTAGCCTTCTCCAGATCTGTAACTCCACACAGTCCTGTCTCTGAGCTCTACAGGCTGTTTCTCTACAGAGAAATGGGAGCCCCCAGAGCTAAATTTCAAGTGTCATAGCAAAGGGGCTGAATACTTACGTCCATGCGAAATTTTAGTTTTTCCTTTTTAATACATTTACAAAAATTTATAATATTCACTTTCTTGTTATGGGGTATTGAGTAGAGAGTGATGGGGAAAAAATAGATTTTTTTTTATTTTATTTTAGCACAAGGCCGCAACATAACAAAATGTGAAAAAAGTGAAAGGGTCTGAAGACTTTGCAAATGCATTGTATGTGTGTAGTAAATTAGATGATGTTATGTTTGTAAAGTCTGTAATCAGTGAAATGTTCTGTGAAAAAATTCCACAATTTTCCACTCATCACAGATGTAATCAGTTTAGAACAAGAGCAGCGAGCAACGCTTCTCAAACGTTGCTCAAACTGCACCCAGGTCTTCATGTTTTGCAGACTTTTACAGTTTCAGTTAAAAGTTTAGGTAAAGTTTGATGGTGTTTTCTTGCATTTTGACTGATGGAGAATGTGGTGTAGATGGTATAGAACCTTTTTGAAAAGGGTTCTCTATAGCACCACAAAAAAGGGTTCTGCTGTTGTTACAAGTCACTATCATAATGATAGAAGCACCCTTTTTTGATGTTCTTTGCTTGTTTAAAGGGTTCTTTGCTTTGTGAAATAGTTCTTCAGACTGATGGAGAATGTGGTGTAGATGGTATAGAACCTTTTTTGAAAAGGGTCTTGTATAGCACCAAAGGGGCTCGGCTATTATTACAAGCTCCAATCATGATGATAGAAGAACCATTTTTGATGCTATGATATAGGACCCTTTTCAAAAAGGTTCTATTTAGAACCATCTACAGCACATTCTCTGTCAATCTGTAGAACCCTTTCACCATGCAAAGGACCATTTAATCATGCACATGGTTCTTTGTGTGTTCTTTGCTAAACTTTTTTTACTAAAGAACCCTTGAAGAACTCTTTTTAAAGTGTGTAGCTGGTGTCACGCTCAGCTGTATCAGGAGCAAATCTGTGCTGTAGGCGTCGGTGGAATGTCTCTCTCTCTGTGTGTGTGTGTGTGTGTGTGTGTCTGTGTGTGTGTGTGTGTGTGTGTGTGTGTGTGTTTGTATGGGGGGGGGGTCAGTAATGATCTCACTCTGTTTACAGTGAGCAGTAAAAGTCAGCCTGGCTCTTTGACTCTGGCTGTAATGTTTGTTTAGTGTTTGGTCTCTATTCTAAACGCTCTCTGTGACTAACGCTCTGTTGTTGTTCACTGTGAAACACCAGTGCGAGAGAAGAAGCTTGTACACACACTTCCCCCGTTTGACAACTTTTCACATAGCGCCACACACACACACACACACGCACACACACAGTGCCAGATGTGTGTGGCTCAGTGTATGTTTGGGTTCATTTTAGGAAGAGGCCTGAAACATTCAAATGGTGAATAATATTGTCATGTTTTGCAGAAATGTTTAAACCGGCTTCAGGCTTGTGGTCTTAAAAGCGAATGAATCAGAATAAAAAAAATATTATGTCACGTTTTATGCTGGAAGATACATTTTTATATTTAAAATAGACTGGATATGTAAAATTAAATAGAGTTTGTAGACTCCTTTTGAGAGGCAGCTTTGGTTTTCTAAAGTGTTTGCACTGATTCTGTTTTGTCATTATAGTAAAACATTTACAGTCATGTTTTATGTCACATAGTTCGTATATTAGTAACAATTAGAAGTGGGGAAATGCTTTTTTTGCAAGTAGGGGAACTAGAAAACATCACAGATTTTTATTTAGGATGGTGAAAAAATGTTTTGAGCTCTTAAAAGGGAATTTTGCTGATTGTGTAAATGTTCGACATAAACATTCAGATGTAAACAAAGTCATTCAGAGTGGTTTGGCGTGAAATGGTTGAATGTAGGGACTCTTTCTTTACAGTGGTGGTGACAGGAACCACAGGTCACCATGACTACAACACAGGCCATGTTATTTACCATCCAAAACCACCTTACAACACCGTACATGCACTCTTCCATCATGCATGAGTTTAAAAAATATGAAATATGAATAAGAATTCCTATTTAGGCATAATACAGTATTATATTCTAATGCATATCTTTCTTTAGTAATTATGTGTATTATATATGCATACACACGCTCATGCTGTATCCCTTTCTCTTCCTTTTTGTTTCTCTCAGGCAATTTGTGTTCTCAGCCTTCACTGAGGAGTTCATCTCTCCTCCCTTCACCGAGCAGGTCTTTCATTTCTTCGTGCCGGCTCTGGCGGAACCTCGGCTGGCCTTTCCCTTTCAGGACTTCCTGTGGTCCCTGCAGGCTACCGTAGCCTCCTCCACTGTGGCCCAGGCTCAGGCGCCCTGGCTCTTTTATTTTGTGCTGTCAGTTGGAGAAGCAGGTCTAGGTAAGAGAGAGAAACACAATCTCCTCAGATCTACAGTTCTCTGATTTTACTGTTTGTGTGGCTGTGTGTTACAGAGGTGGGAACCTCTACACACCTCACGATTTGACTCCAGGTAGGGTGCCAGGGTGCTGATTATAAAATGATCTTCGATGCATCTTTATTTATTTCGGCAGCCTTCATGATAATCATTATTTTCCTGTATTTGTCATTAACAAGGAGTTTAAGGGTTACATATGCAGTGAATATGAATTAAATGGAAATAGCAAAGTAGATCAGCATCACCTAAACGTCCTGCTCTTCCAGAGTACAATAAATATGTTATTGTTTTAGATATTGATCCAATCTAATCATCTGTCCAAAACCGGTAATTCATGGAAAACCAGATTTTCTTCATGTTTTTAAATGAGCAAAAAAACCTGAATTCTAAAACACAAAGAAAAAAAAACAAACTACATTTTTATTTGATTTGTTTTCTGTGTCACATTTATACTGTTTAGCACTTTGTTTTTTTAGCATCAGATTTGTTGGTTACTGATGAAATATTTTAATTCATTGGAAAAAAAACATTAATTATTAAAACAAAATTATTACATAATTGCCTAATCACAGCTATTTAAGATGATTGCAGTTGTTTAAGATGTCACAGTGTTTTTCTGCAGTTGGTAGCTTTCACATTTCTAGGTTCACGCCATTACAGAAAATACATAAAAAAATACACAAAACAGCAGACGTTCTACATTTGACTTAATTTTGTGGCACCTTCAGAAGGAACAGTGAGTTATGTTTGCTTATTTTAGCCTGAGCTGTCGTCAGTTAGCAGCTACCAGAGAGGATTCATGAAGCGAGAGCCGCCAGATAAAAATATTTCTGGCAATGTGGTCACGTGGCCTTGGTGAGAGGAAGGAGGAGACTCATTCACCCTTTCTGCAGACAACAGAGAGTCGGGTCTCATTCGCACCAGCAGGAAATTCTGCTCAGTTCACTAAGATTAAGTGATATCGCCCCCTACATGATTGCAGCAAACTTTTGCCCATTTTTGTGATTGCCAGGGTCTTGTAACTATTTAGAGCATAAACATGCATTTTCTATTGAGCTCATTTTAAGAAAAAAAGTTTTGTTCGTGTTTGTTCTGCCAGCTGCCCAGTCGTGCAAAGTGGGTGATGCAGGACGCTCTCTGGGTGGGTAGGATGGCCCCCCCATCTCCCTCCATCACTCGCAGCAGTGTAATACTAGTCATCGCAGGCATCTGTTAGCTGACGTAACAGATCAGGCGGTTGGTGCTTTCCTCCGAGCGCGTTCAGCTGTCCAGATGCGGTGGCGCTTCACAGGTCTCGGAAGAAGCCTGTGCTAGCCTTCGCCCTCCTAGCGCTGGTGGTATCGTGTGACTGGGGGAGTCCTAACTAGTGGGTGAAATTGGATGTGACCAAATTGGGGAGAATATTGAGGGGGAAAAAGATGGTTCTTCAAGGGTTCTTTAATATAGAAAATGCTTCTGAAGAAGCTTTTGCATGATTAAAGGGTTCTTTGCGTTATATAAGGTTTCTTCAGTTTGATGGGGAGCGTGCTGTAGGTGATTCTTTTTGAAAAGCGTTTTTTTTTTTGTAGCACCAGAAAGGGTTTCACTTTTGATACAAGCCAAAGGGCTCTTTTTTGGTTCCATGTAGAGCAGTTTTTGCTAAGAGTGCAGGAATCAAGATAGCTAATCAGCTAACTTAACCATTTTAGACTTGTACTTTCAAAAAAAGACGATTAAATTATCAGATGTAATTATTTATAAGGCGATCAACTGTCAGCTAAATAAAAGGGGAAACAGAGAAGCTGCATAAAAGTTTGATGATGTTTTGTGACCTGATTTAGAATCTTTCAAGAGAGAATTGTGATGCTTTATTTTATTTATTTATATTATTTTTATACCCCAGTGTGTTGCAACTGCAACCGAGTGATTGTTTCTATAATCCATCTATCAACACTAATTTGGTTAGTAGACTAATCAACCCCATCATGCCTTCTCCACTCTCCCCTTGCTTTGCTATGTCAGAATCTCTTATTGACTTTGTTTACATCACAACAGTTTAATTGTATAGAAATTTTTTGGAAGAAAAAAAGGTGGACTCGCCAAGATCAACTTGTTTTTCAGCAACCTCGTCCGTAACTAAACGACTTTGCTGGTCGATCACTGAAGCCTTTGAACGTGTCAGAGAGTATGTGTGGGTGGATGTGTGTGGAAAGTCTGTGGCTATATTTGAGGTCTGTGTTTTTACTCAGTGTACATTGTGTTTGTGTAGGGTCTCTCTCGGAGGAAGGCCTGCTGCTGTATCTGAGCACTTTGCAGACTCTGCTGCCACTGCTGCCAGTGACCGAGAGCCACAGCAAAGCAGAAATCAACAGCGACTCGGAGGATGAGGACAATAACACAATACACCACACTTCTAGACAGGTATATATACCCTACTGTGCACAAATCAGAGACATTTCCAGTCAAAACAGCCGTTAAGTACAAGTTCCTTTTTTGGAATAAAAAAAAAATAAAAAGCAGAAGACAGATTAGAGTTACACAATTAAACATGATCACAATTTTCAGTATTTAGTATGTCTGCTCTTTACCTTTACTACAGCTTCCTTCCATACTTTTCAGGAGAGTTAGTGTCAGTTTCTCGAATAAATCTGCGGGGATGATTTTCCACACCTCTAAAGTTCAGTTGTAGAAGTTTGTTTAGCATTTCCTCTTCTCGCCACTAAAGTACGAATTGAGACTCATCAGTCCATAAAACCTTACCACACATCTCATGCTGACTTGTAGTGGTTTTAGTGCAAATGTTCCTCAATTTTTTCTTATGGCTTCTTGGAAGGATGCTCAGAAACACCTGTGGATGTTTTCAGATCTGAAGCAGCTTGATTTTCTCCTCTCTCTCAAAGATGAAAGCTTTAAATGCTGTTTATCTGATGGGGCAGTTTTGGTGCCTACCAGGTCTTCCAGGTGGTTGTAAGGAGCCCCATTTTCTCTGTAGCTTTTAATCTTTTTTTTGCACTCCAGTTTTGGACATTCATGTTTTTTCATTTCTTTTCCTTTGACTTTCTTCCTCCTTATGCAGGTGGATTTTCTTGTATCTAATCTCCTCAAAAACACCCCTTACTTATGCAGCTGGATTATTTTATATCTGATCTTCACAAAAATAAGAAAAAATAATGACTTGTACTGTGTATATAAAATAATGAACACCACCTGAAAAAGGATGAAGAGCCTAAAGTTACAGTTGCAAGCAAAGCTGCACAAGTGAGTTATATTGGGTTGAATGTCAATTAATTGCTTGATTAACAATTAGAGAGATTTGACAACTAGAATTTTGATATGTGAGATTTTAGAGCCACCCAAAGAAGTTCCAAAGGAGCTGTGTAGTGGGTGCCTGAATTTCAGGTGCACCAGTCACAAAAACTGGAGAAACATTATAACATTATAACAGCCGCTCACAATACATGTCCATGAGCCTGGAGGGCTGTCGCAGATCCCATTAAATTTGTGTGGCGTGCAGTTGGCATCGAATCCACAGACTCATAGATTCATATATGCCTCTCTCTCTTTTTTTCTTCCTCTCTCTCTCTCTCTTTCTCCCTGCAGAATGAAGGGAGGATCTCAGTGCAGTTGATTACGGAGCTGTGTGTGCAGAAGCTGGACACTAAGCAGCAGACGAATGCTCTACTGGCGCTGGTGTGGAGGGACTCAGCCAGCGAAGACGTCTTCACCATGATGGCCTCCATCTGTCACACGCTGATGGTGCAGCATCGCATGATGGTGCCTAAAGTCAGGTCAGATGATACACACACAAATGCATATGTTTGCATTATTTGTGAGGACTTCCTGAGGCTATGCCTACACCTAAACTCAACTGAAACCTCCCTAACCGAAAGGCGATCTTTGGGTTCTCATTATAGTTTGCCTACGTGGAAAAAATGAGCTTGTTAACACAGTGTAGCCGCAGTTCAGTCATTATTTAGCGAACACACAGGTATAGTACGTTATTTTAATGGCCAGTCAGAATGAAAATTAGCATTACCAAAGTATAAAAAGACCAGTAAGCGGTGAATATGGTTTAATATTTGCATTTTAGGATTTCTTTCTTCAGTAGTTTTTGAATGTTATATGTGTAACTTGTATAAATGATCATTTTTAGTGACCAAGACAGTCAGCTTCCATTTAATAATCTGAAATTGGTGTATAACTTGTTGATTTATGTGAACTGTAACTGCTATGAGAGCAAAACAACCATCTACAAATTGCATTGCAAGTGGCAATCATCAGGGTCCAAGCACTATGTACTAGCCAGTGGAACAAAAATTATGGACGTTTTTATAATGGCCTTCATTTATAATAGATATGGGATATCGAAGAGAGATGACCAAATTTTATACTCACTGACCATTTGACCTTGGTAAGGTAAACAGATTTTTAAAAATATATATCTGAATACCTAGGAAACAATACAATATTTGGACATAACTTCAAAGTGCACCAGAATTTTATGTTAAAATCACAAAAATTTCCTCTTGAAATTGATGCTGCCGGACCCCTTTACAAAGGATTGGTTTCTGAACTTAACACCTTTTTCACTGCTCATTAATTTTGGTGGGGAAAAACAGAAAAATTAATATGTTACATAACACTTGACCTGCAGCCCTTTTGGTCAGATTGCAAAGAAGGGTGTAGTCATAATATTCTAAACCTGTAGTGAACTTTTCAGTCGGCACCAGAACAACTGAACAACTGAACAAACTAGAATCAGCCAGAAAATTTAGCAAACTTGGTGAGCTGCAAAATGCTTTGCAGACTGACTGGAACCAAACCACATTCAGGTTAATAATATTGAAAAAGCTGAGCTGAACCTGATATTTTGGTAGTTTATCTGTAACAAAAAAGGTTGCTACTTTTTTGGCGGAAGGCATTGTAAATGTTATAGCGTATTTGATAGAACGTTCGGGCCTTTTTAGCAAAAGAATTTATAAAAGCAAAAGAACACTTGAGGTCGTGAGTTACCGTGAATCACATCATGCTGGGATCATCTAAACTCGCCTTCAACTTGTGTTTATGACCGCATCATGCTTTATTGCTGAAATAACAGCAAAACAATTTCATGTGACTTGTGTAACACAAAACAACAACAAACATTATCATACAGCTTAACTTGAACTCAGTGGAACAGTGAAAAGTGCAAAGTGTTGCATCTGTATCCACACACACAAACTCAATGCAGGAGAAGTTGTTCTAGCACTCAGATCAATGCAAAGCCAGACAGTAGTGCAAAAGAAAGCAGAAAAGCACTTCAGTCTGAGAGAGGATGCACTTTTATATCGGTGTAAAACAGATACCCACACATCAAAACGTCCTCCGATTAAACGCTGGTTGTGTTTCTTTTTTATTTTTGTGTCTGCGTATGGTTTGCATTTTAAATGCGCTAAGCACTAACGAAGCGAACGACGGAGCCAATCAGCCAATTAGCTCCCATCCCGCTGTCCGCCATTTTATGGACCGGGGCAGGAAGTGGGCCGTCTCAGGACCTGTCAGTCATCAATTAGGGTAATGAGTGCAGCCTGTTCCATCTTTTATCTCTCTTTAACTTTCTCTCGTTTGCTGCGCTGACTGCTTAAGAGCCGCATTTAGAGACGCAGGGATGGAGGATGAATCATAAGAGTGCAGGCTTATCAGCACACAGATGAGTCTCCGTCCTCCATGCTGTGTCCCAGAAGGAACTGCTGGAGGTGTAAGTGCTGTCTGGGACGTCAGTGCTTGTCCCTCTTTCAGCTGCAGTTGTTTGTACACTGCCTACTAAAAGTTTGCGAACACCTTGGTTTCTTTTTACATTTTACTTAAGCTTTTCATAGAACCTTAAGGTTATTATTCAGTTGGTAATCTCAGGTCTTTTCGGTCTCTCAGTGTAGTGGGTAACACCTCTGCCTTCTACACTTTAGACTGGGGTTCAATACCCCGACTGGGCACTCACCCTAGGCTATACCAATAAGAGTCCTTGGGCAAGACTCCTAACACTACCTTCACCTACCTGTGTAAAATGATCAAATTGTAAGTCGCTCTGGATAAGAGTGTCTGCAAAATGCCTTAAATGTAAATGTCTTTACACTAGGGATGCAACATGGCCAAAAATTTGACCAAAAAAGGTGTCCAGATCAAAAAAAGACTTTAGAAAGAATTTTTTAGGGTAATGAAAATAAGAAACGGTGAATAAAAAACTGTTTGAGCAGAAGCAGATCAGCAGTGAAAATGTCAGCTGTGTGGAACTGTTTTGCAGTTTTTATGAGGGACATTAAACAAGCAGTTTATAATCTGCAGGAAGATATCATCTTGGACCCCCAAATCATGTTTGGTGTGGAAGATATCTGCATGTTTTTTTTCCGATAGCAAAAACACAACATAATATTGTTTGCCTCTCTGTTCGATTTTCAGTTAATTGTTCCGCATGTCAGTATTTGAATACTGAAGTCACTATTTGGCCATTTGGTATACTGCATTATGGAAAATCGGGGGAAAAAAATAAACACCCTCAGTTCAGTGAAACCATAACAACAGTTATATAAAGTGTGACAATTGCTGGTATTTACAAACAAGTGTATTATTACATTGTATTTTACTACTAGGAAACCTGAGTACATGTTAAGCACCAGAGTATGTGAGCGGTGCAGAGTGGGAGCAGAGCGATGTGATTCTGAAGTGCGGAGTGGCTTTTTAGAAAGCTGGAATTTTATACTGGAGAATTTCTACTGATGTTGCACACAGCTAGTCTTGTCTTGTCCATTTTGCTGTGCAAATGATAAAGAAGACTATCCAACACTCCACTCCACTCACATACTTTGCTAAGGATGTGGTTAAGAAGTATGAAGTCTCAGTATGAAGGCTTTTTCTCATTGGGCCTTATAGCGTTCAAGTTTTCTAGTGGCACACACTATTGGGAAAAAAATATTGCATATTTGGATTCATGCATAGCAAATACCCAAAATTAAGTGCTCGGCAGCCCAGGTCAAAATGATTTCTCACATGGGTGCTCTTAAGTCAAAATTCTGTTTACATTTTTAAAAAAAGAAAGATGAAATGTGAGCTGTAGAACTCTGCGTAGTGTCTAGCCATATGCGAATCGTTAGAGTTTAAATAAGAAAAATACATTTGCTAACATGGAACGCTTTGCAAAGTCTGTTTTGTATCGCTCAGCTACGTGTCCATCAAAATGCCTTCATTGGTGTGAAGAGCAGGTTTTGTTTAAATAATGATTTGACGTTTTTTTTTTCCCAGACTGTTGTTAAAAGCACATATTGAAACTCTTTTGGCTCAAAGGTGGTTTAAACACCTGAATTGTTTGAGTGCTGACGTCACAACAAGAGGATCAAATGAGTGGACTTTGGCTTTATTCACGAGGTGTTCTGTAAGTTTTGCATTTTTAAGGCAAATTCATTCTTCAAAAACATTTTTGAATAGCCAGAAATTTTGACAGGCAGTGTGCAATGATCAGAAAACTATCCAAGGCATTACCGCTGTTGCAAGTCTTTGTACTGAGTCTTCCTACTATGTTTGCTATTCAGTGTGAACGAGAACAAATTTTTCAGATGCTCTGCCGTTCCTCCCATGTCCCGTTCTTCCTCCACGCTTGTATTTGCTGGTATTTTTATGTTCCAGCTTGCTTGGAGGGAGGACGCTTTTACCATAAATCCTGCCCTGAGCGCTTTATCATTATCGGATATCTGTACAAAATAATTAGCTCGCCCTGGAGAGAGATTCATTTCTGCAGGAGTGGACAGGATAGCTTTACAAGAGGCGAAGGGGAGCAAATTGCAGCGGCCTGTGATTTACGAGACCCAAAGAAGAGCCCAGTGTCCCTACTAGCTTCCCCAGCTAGCCTAGCCTGCTAAACGTCCACTTGGAGATCCACCATCCTGCAGGAGTCTCAATGCTCATTTAACCTGCCTGGTTTGAGGGGTGTGTGTTAGTACTAGTAGTGCTGCATTTAGACACTGAGATCTGGGTCTGGGCAGCATGGCTGTATAGATATTGTGATAAATTATGCCACACTATGTTTTCTGAGCATATTTTGGATATCGTCAGTGCTTAAAACCTCTTCCTAACCTCGTGTTGGATTAGGGAGAGCACAGTTACTCCTGTTAAGTTAGATTTAGTGCAGCACAGTGCAGAAAATTGAAAGTACAATTCACTAGATTTATAGGTTGTGTTATTGTAAATGCAGCACCACTTTGTCCGTTTCAGTTTGTCAGATGTCAGGAAAAATATATATATTGTGACTCAAGGTACAATATGAACACAGCTTGAATTATCATGATGTTATTCATCATTTATTCAGTAAAATGATCATTTAAGGTTTAGATAGTTTAGTAG
Organism: Colossoma macropomum; assembly: GCF_904425465.1. Classification (NCBI taxonomy): domain Eukaryota; kingdom Metazoa; phylum Chordata; class Actinopteri; order Characiformes; family Serrasalmidae; genus Colossoma; species Colossoma macropomum. Next base: position 6,645,755 of record NW_023494805.1, read on the forward strand.
CCCACATTACCCCACATTTCATGGGAAATCTGGAAGAAAATATGCAAGGACAAAAGCTCTGAAACGCTTGATCTTTTCAGTGGTGGGGAATATTTGAGTAATTAAGTAATACTTCATTGCTAAACTCTAGTGTTGAAATATTTGTGTGACACTCCAGTATTGTTGAAATTGAGTGCTTGTACTTTTACCTAATAACATTTGTGGAAGAAAAACATACTTTCTACTCCTGACATTTTCACTCAGACCTGTAAAATACTTGTCACAAATTTCCAAGACCAGGAGATTTTTCTTTCGCTTTAGCCGATCAGATGAGATTCATATCAGCCTGAATTCATATCAGCCTGAAATGATACTGTTCATAACTATGCTAATTTATCTTTGTGCAAGGACCAGTACTGCCCAGTACTGGATCCAATATCGGTCCGGTGATGTTGGCACCAATACTTACCTTAGTAAATGAATCCTGTATCAGCCAGATGTGACTGATCCACAGTCGATACTGTTTTTTTTGTTTTTTTTTTGTCGCAGTTGCTTTAAAATGGAAGAGTGTCACATAAAAACACAAAACACATCAACTTCTCCCTTCGTGTTGTTATTAATGGAACTGAATTATCTACATATAGATCATAATTATGAATGATTACGTTACAGGCAAAATGTTTTGGGAAAAAAGTGTTTCTTTGCAAACAAATGTGCAGTGATTGTCCACAAAGTGCTGCAGTGTGTCATAATAAAAGCCCTTGGAGGGCTTTTCTAATTATGTTGTTCTTCACACCAGTTTCATCGGACTTTTACGTTTGCATCAGTTTAATGTCGGCAAAAAAAAATAAAAATGTCAGATTTTAGGTGATTTTGAGAGATTTTGAGGTTAAATTTGAGGTTAAAGAGTTAAATTATCTACAGTGTTCGGTTTGATTTACTAGCTATAAAATAAGAAGAAAATGGTTGAGTATGAAATATTCAGTTCTCCAGTGTGGATCATTTTAAAAATCCAGAACTACCGAAATTTCATAAAATAGTTATCACATGTTTTGGAACAAACTCTTCAGATGTGACAGCACACCATATGAGGTGTGCACATTTTAAATAGGATAAAAAATGTCCTATTTAGCAACATTGGTATCGGCACAGAAATAGTCGAATCTGTTCATCCGTACCTGTTACTACATCACACGCCACCCAACAAAGAAAACCTTTAATTTTTTCTGTCAGAACATTTACTTTTTCTTTTATATACAGTCATATGCAGAAGTTTGAACAGTCCTGGTCAAATGACATGTTTGTTCATTTAAGTGAATATAGCTTGACACATCCTCTACAGAGAACATACTTAAATAGAGAATTTTGCACATTTTAGTGCACAATTTTGATGAATTGAACAAATGTAAACTGTAAAATGTGCCTTAACTGTTACACAGGCCACATTTTATATATTTATCCCATCATGTTCAATACAGCAAATGAACCATAATTGTGCGTTAAAATGTTATTTTCACTTAGATAATCAACAAAACGTACATTTGACCAGGGGTGCCCAAACTTTTGCACACAACAGTCAGTACAGTTTCTCTGTGCTTTTTTATCCCGACAGTATATCATGTTTGTGACAAGGTATTAAGATTATTAAGATTGTTTCGACAGTCTATGAAGCCTCTACTGAATTTCAATATTTCAGTTACTTATTTGTCTCTTTTGTTTATATCAAACTAAATATCTGTTATTCGACACTCTTACATTAAAATTAGTCTGACCGCACATCCCTGCTTCACGCTGATCCTCCTGAAGAGTTTCGTTTTGAACTGTACTCCGCAGAGCTGTCAGTGTCCTGTTCATTGGATTTTTAAGTGCATTTGTTTTAGCATATAAAGTTTATACTCCCTGCAGTGGCTTCACACTATTGATGTTCTTTACTCTCAAGAGCTGCATTATTAGCATTAACCCGTTTTCATAGTAGACATAAAATGCAGGTTCCGTCTGCACCCACAGTTTTTGCATTGTGCGTTTTTTTCTCTTCAGTAATGCTGATGGAATTTATTTAAATGGATTAACAAAAGCTGCAAACTGGGTTTTTGTCTTTGTAGATGAGCAAACAAGTCAACATCTGTCAAAGTGTTTTTGCTGTGTTTAGATTTATTTATCGTGTCTGTACAGGATTGTTAGATATGAAGAAAGCCGCAGTTATGCAGCTCAACACAGATTCACACAGAGAGCCAACAGTGTCCTAGTTCATCTGATAGCAGAGTTAGATAGACAAAAAGAAAGACAAAAAGAAAGACAGCAAGTAAGACAGTAAGTAAGTAAGTAAGTAAGTACTGACCGACCCACCCACCCACAAGGGAAATTGCAGTAGCAAGACATATACTTGCACATAAACTTACAGATACTATACAGAAAATAAAAAATAGAAATAAAAATAGACACAAGTTAGGCGGAAATAAAAAAATAGACAAAAAAGATGTAATTTGAAGTGTAAGAGAGCAGGAATAAGAGTATCTCTATTTGCATATTTACATACCATATAAGATGGATTTGTTGTATTTACATGATAGCAGGCACTGAGTGGAATGAGGTCTAAAAGCACAGTATAGACATAACTAGAATTTGCATCAGTATTACAGTGTAAAGACCCTCGAGCAGTGCCAGACCATTCCCGTGCCACTCGAGGTGACTGCCTGTTATCTGTTTTTTTGTTTTTTAATAGTGTCTTTTTACCCACTTTCTTTCTTTTCTGGATATCGAGGCCTGGTCTAAAGTTGTTCGAGTTATGGGGAAAATACTGTATTTAAATATGATAATTAAAAATATCCAATTGGAATTGCTACTAGAGGGCCTGTAAAAAGAGGTTAATAGCAGTTCTTTAAAATGTTTAATGACATTGTAGAGTTGGGTGATATGGCAGAAATGAACTCACAGTATTTGAAGAAGTTTTCACGATACACAGAATGTTACAATATTTATTTTTTCTGACATCTGATGAGTTAGAACAGACAAAGTGCTGCCAAATTTAAAAATACAAGCAAAAGCTCTGAAAACATTTATTTGTATTTGACACTGCACTGCACTTAAACAGGTCTAATTGTACTCTTTGTAATCAGACATGCAGTTGGGAAGTGTTGCTTAAGTGCTGTCGCTCACAAAAACACATTGTGATAAATTACATCACAGTAATGATAATTATAATGATTATTAACAGTTACTATAATTGTTATACCAGATGCCATAAGGCTACCTCACTGAGAGTATAACTGTTTTTGTTTTTTTTTGTTTTTTTAATAGTGCATAGCTGTTGTATGCTAAACTTTAGCGCTCTCTCTCCCGTCTTTATTTGAATAATTCTCTGCTAACAGAACAGCAGTACGGTCAGCGTTCCTTCATGAAGGTCGTTTTCACCCTCCCCCCCGATTACCACTGCTTTCTGTGTCTGCATGCATGTGTGTGTGTTTATCAGCACTTCATTTGGTAATTGAAATGGAGTTTTTGTCCTGGCGGGCTGTAAATCAGTCGTGTCAGTCAGCTCTTTAGAGCTTTGTGTCTCATTTCAATCAAACACAAGTGTTCCATAAAGGGCCTCTCACGCCCTCTTACACCAGCTGGGACGCTCCACAAAACTCAGGGGTTGCCCTTATTAGCTTCTCTAGAGGCACCACATTGCTTTCTTTATTTTATTGTTATTATTATTTTAACCCTTAGAAGTCAAGAGGTATTATTCTTACTTCACTCCACATTCAATTTACATAACTATTTGTATGTAATTACATAACGACATCATTATGTTATGAAGTCCATTTTCGCTTTTAACCAGAAAGCTCTACTTTTGTGTCATTTCACCACAGAAACCAGTAGAGTTTTTTTTCGTGTGCTTTCGTTTGTGGTTAGATTAAAGCTCTTTCCTCTCTAACCCTCTCTAACAGCCCTCCTCATGGTCCGTGGGGGTAAAATAAAGGTCCTCTTCCAGGCAGATTCACTGCAGCTCCGGTTGTTTTAAACTTCTTAATTATTGCTGTAATAGTGGATATGGAGAATTTCAGATGTGTAGCTTCTTTTTAGCTTTTATTTTTTTTAGTATTTTTAAAGATTAACACACTTTTGTCTCATTTCATTTATGTATTCTCTGATCTTCCTCATGGTGGCGTTCATGGTTCAAAAGCACATATGTAGTATGTAGTATGCAGGTTTGGGATGCAGCCTGAAAGAATTTGGTCTCTGTGTTAAACTCCTGTTTAAACCTCAGTGAAGTCATTAGGCATATATTAATATATATATATATATATATATGTATATGTAAATCAATGGAACCACACACACAATGTAAAGGACAACAGGCTTTTATATATATATGCACCCATTTGACTGTCTGTCTGCCTTTTTGAAGATTTTGATTTTGGCTGCCTTGTTTTTCTGCCTTATTTTTAGGCATATTTTAAACTTGTCTCACTTTTTAAATGGTAATTCCACAACTGGGCACCATTTGGCCCTCGTAACTCTTAAACCTAAATCTTTTATTAATTGAATTTAACTGTTCAAAAAACATCTCATAGAATTAGCAAATACACAAAAAGGGCTCGAGTAGCATCCATGCTAACGGTCCAAGGACATTAAGGACATTCTGATGATTTTTTAAAAATAATAATTAAATCTAAATAAATTAAATCTATAATTTGGGTAACAGTTATAGTGCACTAGGAGAAGCAAAACTACTGTAGATATATTTTTACTAATGCTTTAAGTTATTTATCTGAAAAATGCAGATAGGTTATTGTGAAGGACACTTTTTTAAACTGCTTAAATTTTACTTTTCTTTGCGTTACATATTTGTAAATGTCACAAAGTGGGGCCCCAGTTGTGGAATCGCTCTTAAAACGTAGCTTATCTGCTGAGCAGACAGCTGGAATGTGGTCTTGCTCTGCTAATTGAAGCCTTTGTGTCTTCCTTTTGTATAATCGCCTCTTCTGCCCTTTATTGCGTTTTATTCTGTTGTGCCTTCGTTTACCACACTGGTGCTACTTGCTGTTAGCAAGCCGTGTAAAAGGTGTGGACTGTGGTGTCTGAGTGTGTGGTTTAGAGTGTGTGTACACACACATTTCGCTCTTTTCTCTTGCCTTAATCGCTCGTGCTTGACCTCTTTTCCTCTCTTTCTTTCCCTCGCACTAAACCACGCGTGAGTCAGCGGCGTGTTTCCTCACACCTAAGTGTGATGTGTCTGGCTCTCGGTGTTTGAGCTGCTGTTGGATTGTTGGTTGGCTGTGGTCACTATGAAGCTGAGTGTCGGTGGTCAGGCCGGCCGCATTGTGTCTCTGCTGCTCATTAACTTAAATAGGACCCTCTCAGGAAACCACAGCCCGTTTATGACCCCGCAGCAGGTCACTGCCTTACTAATGGACGGTGGCTCGCCTAAATAAAGCTTAACAGCTCCTTTAATTCCTCCCGCAGTAGGAAGAGCTGAGAGCAGCACTTGCTGATTTGTTTGTTTTTCCACCTCTGGTTCATTTAGGGGTTCAGGGTGAATGGTGTCCTTCTGAAAGTCACTGGGTTTAGAGAATTGTTATTGTATTGTAAAATACATACCCTGACACTAGAGATCAGTGATATCAGTGACTGTAACCAAGCAGCATATCGTACTGCGTTGTTCAATATGAGCATCTCGGTTCTATAGGCACAGGCATTAAACAATACATTCAACAGAACGAGTAATTACTCATTCTAACAGTTTGCAATGAGATAAAGCCAAAACTGATCCAGCAAAGGCTGTAAAACATGTTTGTAGTAAATACTCAGCTTAAAGCTACTTTTTAAAGCAAGTTAACCAATATATTTAAGTATTGCCTTGATTTTGTTTGATTTGTTACTGCAGTGATAACAATAAAAGCTGGAATCTAAACAGCTGAGATTTACCTCCGCATTACTTTCCCTGCACCCCTAACCACGTATTAGCACACAACAGTAAAAAGCAGTGTTGTACCCTTAGAAGTGCACTCATTTGTGTAGAAGGTAAAGTATAAGAGTGTGAGATCTGGGATGCAGCATTAGTTCAGCCGATAAGATGCGTTCTACAATCCAGCAGCTCCAATGGCTCATTATAGCTTTGCTGTGTTGCTCTTCAGCTTCTCATTAAACATTTCCTTATTTGTTTAATTTTAATATCCTCATTAGCTGCTATCACGATAGCCGCGATTCTTCCTGGGGTCCAGTACACATACAAAACTTTACAAAACAAGGCAATAACAGTCAACGAAACAAGTCATACAAAACATGAGTGAAAAACAAAAAGAAACTGAGTGAAAACAAAACACATGAAAAAGGGAAAATAACATAGTAGGACAATTTAAAGCATAAAATAACAGTAGAAAGAAGATTAAAACAGAAAAAATTGCAGTAAAAGAAAAGCTCTTTTGGTATATCTCACAAAGACCTTAGCCGACTCTATTCGGGTAAGTATCTAAATCCCTGCCCAACCATGAAACTCCACCAGAGTATTATTCCAGCTGTCAAGGACCTGTGTACCTAAGTGATCTTTAAATTTGTTAAATACTGTCTTTTTGTTAGATTTTTAAAACATTATTTTACCCTCCATTTTAAGCAGTGAGACCGGTAGGGAATTCCGCTCCTTTATAGCTCTGTAAATTACTGTTCGACACCATGTAGTTAGTTTTTGCTCTGGGTAAGATCTCCAGTAGATCTACATATATATATATATATATATATATATATATATATATATATATATATATATATATATATATATATATATATATATATATATATATAAGATCTACTGGAGCATGTGAAAGATAAAGGTGTTATTTTTTATTAATAAGTCAAACAACAAAAGTTTAAGGTATTTCCTGATTAAGGATGCAGAGCTGATTTTAGCCTCATATTCGCCAGCTTCTTTTAGCAAATTAATTCTACATTTAAGGCACCTGTAAAATCTCATGCATTGTAATGTTCTGAACTCGGGAGATGTGCAGGTTATACAGATCTAGTCTGCCAATATAGCTAATTTCCTCCTTCCTCCTCGTACCATTTTTTTTGGATACTGTATCTAAAGTGCCCACATCTTTTAATCTTTGAAACCATAACATATTAAGTATCATAAGGCAGATTTACAGCTACTTCTTATTTTATGATGTATCAAAAAATGGTACTGCGTGAATCTGAATTTTGTGAATCTATTAAATGCATAAGCTAAGTCCATATTAGTATTTAGCATAATATTTACATGTTTAAATTTGCATATATCATTGATGTTCTCTGTCAATACACGTCATATTTGTAGTATACCTGTATTGTACATCTGCTCTATTTACTGGGACTCCTACACCAATTCATAATATTTACCATCATGTTCTTGGAGAATATGGCTTTTTTATGTCAGACTTTACAGAATGCAATGGTGGATTTTCTGTTTTGTTAAAACTGCTTTTTGCTTTTGTCCTCTACAGGCTCCTGTACAGCTTGGCCTTCAATGCGCGCTTTCTTAGACACTTGTGGCACTTAATAACGTCCATGAGGACCAAAATGATCACAGGGTAAGTGGTCCATCCAAAGCAAGCCTTTATCAAAGCAGGAGCAGCAATCCATGGGATCAATCAGGGAGAAAGAAGAAAAACATTGTAACAGCCACAGTTTACGACCTCTTATTACAACTTATTACCTGCTAAACAAGACTTTTAGGCCAGACAGTGTCAGAACCCACATAAGCAAGTCTATTAGAGGTTACTTAACAGCTCAACACTGTTTGAGGTATATGTGTGATTATTTTGATGTGCAGTTTACACAATGCTAAATGTCATTTTTGCTGAATTGTCTCTTTAAAAGGTCCGTTTTTGAATGTGTTCTGCAGGTCTCTGGTGCCTCTGCTGCAGCTGATGTCCCGCGGTTCTCCCATGTCTCCTGAAGACTCCAACAGGATCATCCCGCTCTTCTACCTGTTCAGCTCCCTGTTCAGCCACTCTCTCATTTCCATCCATGACACAGAGTTCTTTGGAGACTCCATGGATGGTAACAACCACACACATACACCGAGCCCTGTGACCAATTCCATGACAGTGCTTTGTATAAATGCCTGCTTTTGTTTACAACCTGGTTTTTCAGCTTCTTCTGAAGGTTATGAATAAAGTCTAACGTGTACCGTCACTTTCAGTTCCTATGCACTTGCTGGTCTGAGTAAGCTGTTCTCACGTACATGCACATGTGGTCTGTTTTTCTTTTGCTCCTGCAGGTCAGAGGGAGCCGTCAATGATGCCCTTCTCTCTTTCGGAGCTGGTGACGCTGTCTCGGTGTCTGCGGGACGCCTGTCTGGGCATCATTAAGCTGGCGTACCCTGAGACCAAGAGCGAGCACAGAGAGGAGTATGCAGCCGCCTTCCGCAGTGTCGGGGTCAAAACCAGCAGCCAGGTCCAGCAGCACATTCAGGCCCAGCAGAAACGCTGGGTCCAGCTTTTTAAGGTGAGGTCTGACTCAAAGATTCCTATAACCTGTGGCCTTTATATTATCAGTAGAAACACTGGGTCCGGTTCTTGAAGGTGAGTCCAGACTCCAGGAATCTTACAACCTGTGGTCTTTGTAGTATCTGTAGAAATGGTGGGTACAGTTCTTTAAGGTAAGTCCAGACTCTGGGAGCCTTTGGACTTTACAGTTTAAGTAGAAATGTTGGGTCCAGCTCTGTGAGGCCAGGCTTCAGTAATCCTGTAACCTTTATGGACACGCAGGGTCTGGCTTTTTAATATGAGATCAAATGAGGCAGGACTGGTTTTGATGGTAGGTGCATATGAGTACGTCCACAAAGCTCTCTCGGTCTGCAGCTTCACTTTGGATTCGAGTGGATTGGATTCTCCTCGGTCCTTTAAACTGAAGACCTATAGGTGAAAATGAAATGGATGCTGGAAACAATTAGTGCTGCAGCATAGATTATAAAAAGAATGTGCCTTGGGTTTTTATTGCTCTAATGCTCTAATGTTCATCGCTGATAGATCAGACAGATTGCAATCAGAAGTGAGGGTGGTGATTATGGCTTTTATCGTTTTGTTTCACGTTAAAAGAGGAAATCACTTGTCGAGCTTGAAGAAAGTTGATGGCTGCAAAGAAAGAGGCATAATACTTAGATCAGGGGTATCAAACTCAACCGCTAAAAGGGCCATATTAAAAAATCTCATCAAATCCTTGGGCCACCTGTGTTTTTATTTAACCTCTTATTCTCCAGGGTATATTTTGGTTTGTCCATTTGAATTTATATGACCAAATTGTAAGGCAAAGAATTCAGTAACTGCATGAAATATATGTACATTTTTATTTTATTTTATTATTTATTTTTTGTAAAAGCTCCCCTCAAATTAACAGAAATTGTGTATTATAATCATTTAATCAATTATATTCATACAAATATTGCTATATACATACGATTTACTGCCAAAAATCTTAGACGCTCTTAGTATTTGTTTTATAAAAATCATTTTTACAGAGCAGATCACTGAACAGACGCCATCTGTTTATAGTTTATAGCCCAGATTTGTGGAAAAATTGTGAGTTCGGCTTCTTTTATTATAAGGGTTTAAAATTACATCACCCATCTATTTGGAAAGAAGACAGTTACAGCTCTCATACGACACTCACTTTTAGAATGTAGTTTATGAAATATGAAAGTTATGAAGAATATGACGAAGTGCGTTTTGGAACCACCGGTGGACTCAAGGAGTTGAAGAGGTTAATTTTTAATTAACATTTTGCTATAAACCGACCATTGTTTATTCAAAATATGCATAAACTTCAACAGGAAAACACAGGCACTTGTAGTAGACCTTGAAATATTACGTGGACACTTTAAATATTGAAAATGTAAATGTCCCCAGGAGCTCGGTCTTTTAAACCTACCTGTCTGCCTGAACTGGACACCTGGCATCCCTTCTTTGCTGCAAGTTCATCGATACTTGGGCTCAGTTTCTGAGCTGCAGAGCTGACGTTAAGTGTTTATATTGGCTGAACTGCAGTTAGTTGTTTGGTGATATGACTGTGTGTGGAATTATACAGAATTGTATAGAACTGAGGTGTAACTGCTGTCCCATACTCTGTTGTTGGAGTGCACGTTACGTTGCAGTGCATGATGGGGACTGTAGTTCAGTGCACTGTTAAACTTATATTTAGAGCTTTTATTTACAGAAAACTAAAATACTTTTGCGGGCCTGATAGGATTGTGTTTGACACATGGGACTTAGATTAAATGATTCATCACATAATTGTTGCTCGGTGTATTATAGAATAATCTCGGTATAAGCTCTAGAGATGATATATGAAAGCATTTTTATATCGACTCGTTTTGATATATTGATATTTGTGGCCATGCCTATGCAGATTGTGCTGCAGTCTGGGAATCTTTTCCAGCTTTTCCTGGGTTCCTGTGTGTGTTTTCTCTGAAGAATGTAGGGCCTTTATAATTTGAGTCCATTTTCTACTTAATAGTGCCATTAGCTTAATTATCACCACACTAGCCTGTTAAAACATCGCCCAGGTAAAACATTGCCAAGTTCTCCTTGCCTCTTTCGCGTCCTCCTCATTACGCTCGACGGCACTTCCAGCGGAGCCGAGATGCTGTTGCTAACGTGATGAGCTCCGATGATGTCTTTGAGGGTGTAATTAGCTGAGTGGGAGGTTAATGAGGTGATGAGTGTGTTCATGCGTGTGTTGAGGGATCAGCGCTGCTCACTCAGGCGGGCACTGAGACCACCGGCTCAGGAAACGAGGAAATGTTTACTGTGTCTGAGGGAGCGGAGTAATGGTCAGAGCTGCTCCGTCTCTGTCTCTTCACAGCACTGATGGCCACTGGCCTGGTAACAGTGTCCAGAGCTCTTTCTTAAGCGTCTTCATTATCCAGTGTTCTGGTCATTTCAGTGCCTGTATCACTTTCTGTAATCGTTTCTGATCCATGATTAGTTCAGTGATGTATTACAGTAGAAATACTGCACTTATTTATAGATACAAGCAGAATATCATCAACTACATCACCACAGCTGAGTGATGATCAAAGGTGCCAGTTTGGCAGCGATTCGGTTTCTAACCAACTAAACGTGAAGAACCTCCGGGGATCATTTCTTTCTTTTTCTGTCTCTCTCTTTTTGTCTCTTTCTACTTCTCCCTGTCCTTTCTTTCTTTCTCTCTCTCTCTTTTTCTTTCTCTCTTTCTTTATTTGTCTCTTTTTCTGTTTCCCCTCTTCTTCTCTCTTTCTGTCTCTGTCTTTGTCTTTCTGTCTTTCTCTACTTATATCTGTCCTTTCTTTCTTTCTTTCTTTTGTTTTTTCTTACTTTCTTTCTTTCTTTTTTCTTTCTTTGTCTCTTTTTCTGTCTCCCCTCTTTCTCTCTCTTTGCTGCTTTCTACTCTCTCTGTCTTTCTTCTTCTCTTTCTTTTTGTCTCTTTTTTCTGTCTCCCACTTCCTCCTCTTTCGCTCTGTCTTTCTCTTTCTTCTTCTCTTTCTTTCTTTTTCTTTTTCTCTTTGTCTCTCTTTCTGTCTTTCTTTCTTCCTCCCCTTTCTCTTATTTCTGTCTCTCTTTTTGTATCTCTGTCTCTCTCTACTTCTCTCTATTGTCTTTCTTTCTTTCTTTCTTTCTTTCTTTCTGTCTCTCTCTCTCTCTCTCTCTCTCTCTCTGTCTCTCTCTCTCTCTCTCTCTCTCGTTAAACCTGCAGTGTTTTTATGCTGCTCGTTTAGAGAGATCCTCTTTCTCCTCCTCTTTCTCCTCCTCCTCCTCCACTCCACTCCACTCCACTCCACTCTGCTCGGCGCGGTGCGGTGGACGATTTTTATAAAAGATGGCACGGTCGGCCTCCTGTCAGCTGAAACGAGCTGTTAAAGCAGTGAGCAGCACAAACGCATTTTCCAAATTGAAGGCGGGATTTACAGTCGGCCGGACCACCGCTGACCCCGCCCACGCTAATGTTTGCCTCGGGCTCTCGCCTGTCCCTCCGCCGTGTTTTATCACCCCTATTGTCCGGCTATCCATTTAATTGAAAGAAGTTAATTGAATGAAAATGATCAACTAAGCTTGTATTAATATTGCTAATGGAAGGGTTCCTCTTGGCTGTGTTTGGAGAACGGTGACACGGCTGGAGTTTGGGAAAGGCCCATTACGGCCTGCACTTAACCTGATGGGCTAATTAACCAGCGCTCATTTATCCCCACTGCCCCCCACCGGGGGCGCCGATGTGCCCCCCCTTCACTGACAGTTGACCAGCAACAGCGTTTTGCACTTGCCGTTATTGCAGACGTTTAGGCGTTGGCGTGGCGAGATTGATGATCGTCCTCTAGAAACGGCCAACACTTCGTTTGTCTTAGACAGTTGAATGGTGGAAACTGCCTGTATATTTATAATGGAGGGTGAATTGAGTAAAGAATACTAGACTAGTAGAGGTTTTCATGCTGATTTTGATGCACTTATAACAGTAGTTATTGGTTTTCATAGATCTGTTTCTTGTTATTACTCTGATAGGCCTCTAACAGTAGTCATTGGTCATCATTGGTTAGTCCAGGGGTCAACAACCCAAATGTTAAGTAGAGCCTTTTTGTCCTTTAAACAAAAATCAAGCCACCTTGGGAGCCTCAACATATTGTCCATTTTATTGAAGTAATGTTTTACCATCTTGGCTGAAATTATGTCTTAATATGCGCTAGCTAATGTCCAAGAATAGACAAAAAAATGTAAATATAATATCGACAACCAGAATGTAAGTTCTGCACCATTTAAGGTGGAGTGGGAAAATACGAACAGGAAGGTGGTGAACGAGAAGCTGACATTAGCTCCGCGACTTTTTTTGTGGACTTTTTAGGAAACCAGCTGGAGTGCTTATAAATGCAAATAACTCCGTTCGCCTCCAAATTCTTTATGTTCGTTTTAAATTTTTCTCTTTTCTTTACCTACTAGCTAGGCAAGATTGTCTGCATTGCTATGGTGACCAACAGTCTGCGCACCAACCTTCATGGTTAAATGTTGGGGAATTATAAATCTAATTCTATAAATCTAAAGCTGCAACAGGGCAGTAAAAGAGCCACATGAGGCTCCGGAGCCACATGTTGCCGACCCCTGTGCTAGTCTAAATACTCATATCCAATGATAGACTTCTTTTTTCCGTATTTACTGTTTATATTCATTGTCAATTCTTTACTCATATTGCTCTTGTTGTATTATTGTTTTGCTATCCATTGCTGACCAGAGGTTTCTCAAGGTTTCTTCCTGGCACTGTTGCCCTTGGTGATGCTCATTTAGAGCTTGGACCAGGATTTCTGTAAAGCTGGTTTTGTGACAAGGCCTATTGTGAAAAGTGCTGTACAAATACATTCGAATTGAATTGAATTGAAGATACATTGTTACAAATCAATCTGATTCAGCTGTGTTTATCTTTGAATGTTAGATATTGGCATTGATTGGTAAAACTATTCACTGATCAGTCGATATACGCCGACCAGCCACTTCATTAACTACACCTGCTTGTGTCTACACTCCTGCATACTTTGTTAGCCCCTTTTACCCTGTTCTTCATTGGTCAGGACCCCCACAGCGCAGGTATTATTTGGGTGGTGGGTCATTCTCAGCACTGCAGTAACACTGACGTGGTGGTGGTGTGTTAGTGTGTGCTGCGCTGGTCTGAGTGGATCAGACACAGCAGTGCTGCTGGAGTTTTTAAACACCTCAGTGTCACTGCTGGACTGAGAATAGTCCACCAACAAAAAATATCCAGCCAACAGCGTCCTGTGACCACTGATGAAGGACTGGAGGATGACCAACACAAACTGTGCAGCAGCAGATGAGCTATCGTCTCTGACTTTACATCTACAAGGTGAACTGACAAGGTAGGAGTGTCTAATAGAGTGGACAGTGAGTGGACACAGTGTTTAAAAACTCCAGCAGCACTGCTGTGTCTGATCCACTCAGACCAGCGCAGCACACACTAACACAACACCACCATGTCAGTGTTACTGCAGTGCTGAGAATGATCCACCACCCAAATAGTACCTGCTCTGTGAGGGTCCATGGGGGTCCTGACCACTGAAGAACAGGGTAAAAGGGGGCTAACAAAGTATGCAGAGAAACAGATGGACTACAGTCTGCAACTGTAGAACTACAAAGTGCACCTATGTAGTAAGTGGAGCTGATAAAATGGACAATAAGTGTAGATACAAGGAGGTGTACTTAATGAAGTGGCCAGTCAGTGTAATTTAATATATATTAAAATACTAATTGTAAATGGGCTGTGAGTTTGTGCTGTTTGAGTTTAAGCCAGTTATATTTGACTGCTGGCAAAACAGTTAGTAAATCATTGTTTTTCTAAAACAGAGTCTGTTTAATTTTTCACCATATACAAATGATTTTTTTTCTCATTCTAAGTTCTTTAAAATTGGCATTTGTTTTTATATCAGTCGGGCCCAAGTATGATCACGTCTGCCCTGGGGGTGTGTTATTTCTATGTGGTCAATGCAACTCTGCTTTTATAGTAACTCAAAACAGTGGAAATGTCTGATGTTGTATTTTTACTCTCCAAGTTATTTTTTCATGAGAGCAACAGATTCTATCTGAGCAGGCTTCCATATCTTCAGGTGCTCAGTACAGTATTTCTTCATGCTTGCCTGAGCTCTTGCTCAGCGATGGATTGCTTATGGAGCGTCCGTGATGCTCCACTCTGCTGTCTTTCCCCCACTCTCAACGTCAGCAGTCTTGTGGCTAATTAGCAGCCTCAGCTTGTCCACGACGGCTCATCCGTCTTCTCCATTCACCCGCGATTGGCCAGTAATGACCCTAATGCTGAGAAGAGAAGAGCCCATTTTAAACAGGAATCAGTAAAAAGATGTGTGGATTTTTTTATGGCTTGATATTGGTAAACGTGTTGCAGTCTTTTTTTGATCTTTTGGATATGAATGATATTTTTCAGAAGCTTTTATTTATTTATTTATTATTTTTTTTTGCAGTTGCAGTTTTGATGGTTTTTGACATTTTTATGTTCCTGTGTTTCAGGTCATCACAAACCTGGTGAAGATGTTAAAAGCGACGAGACATCAGAAGGCCGTTCTGCCCCGAGGGGCACTGGCTGTCCGAAGAGGTCAACATCAGGGCTGATAAGGTGCTTCTGCTGCAGGAAAAAACAGTCACTTGCATCTATTCTGATGTGCTTCTTCAGGCAAATGAGCTTGTTTTACACTGGAGATTTGATTGAACTGAATTGAGCTGAATCAAATTGAACTGGGTGTGATTAGTAGCATTAGGGCCAAACTTTGGAAGTTAACTAAGCGGAATCTGTACTGCTTTTAAATGGGTGCTCAGCGCACAAAGAAGTAATTTAACCTCAAACTTATAACTGTTGCTGTGCCAGCTAACAACTGCTTAGTGAACATAGGCTACGTTTACACAGCAGGTAAAATTGGCCCAAATCCAATCTTTTTCTTCATATGAGACACAGATGTGTATCTGTGTGTCTGTGTGAACAGCACAAACACACTGAATCTGACATTTTCAATTCCGATTTGAGACGCTTTTATATGTGGTACTGAAATCTGACACCTATCCGATCTGCGGCAATGCAACTCAGTCTGAACAGCCAGATCGGAATTCACATCAACAACTTCTACATCAATCCAACTTGACATTTGTCATCATTTTGCGCTGCTGAGACTCATAAACATTTAGGCTGATGTTTCTGTACTAAAAAAATTAGAAGAGACTCATCAAACCGCTCTGTGTTCAAAGAGGTTTTCGAGAGAAATGGCCGAACGCAGCCGGAGAGCGAGGCTGCAGCGGCAAAGAGCAGTTAAAAGTCTGAAAGCAATGTTTAAAGAATCTGAGGACGCAAAACAGAGAACCGACCGTGTCTGAATAACATGCCTTTTTTTACAGCAAGCTCAAACACATTCTGAGTGACGAGCCCAGCTGTCAGCCGTCAGAACTTAATGGTTGATACTGTGAAACTGTTCGTTCATAGTCGTGATTGTTTACCTCTAGTCGAGCGAGCCGCATGAAGCAACGTAAAGAACTGTTCTTTTGCGCATGCGGGTCAGTTTGGGAGCTGATCTGTTCAGACTGATGTCGCATACAGATCACATTTTGATGATAATGTGAACAGCCCAACAAAAATATCGGATTTGGTGAGAAAATCAGATTTGGGCCACTTTTACCTGCTGTGTGAACGTAACCTTAGTATTAGTCTCTTTTTATTGTTTCAAAGTAAGCAACACTTTAATATGGTATTTTCAAGTTGAAACTAGGCAGGTTGCAATTATTTCATAGTTATTTGAGCTGATTGCAGTTATTTAAGTTGATCATGAGTTTTTTTCCACAGGTGTTCGCTTTCACAATATGTTTACATCACAATAAAAAGAACGTGTCAGCTTAGGTTTCCATATATATATATAACAGACACTGTTATATCTCTTGGTAGAACATCTGAGACTGAGAATATCAGCTACAGTGTATTGACATGTGGGAAACAAGACAGCTCATCAGCCAGTTTTGTCTTGTACTTTTATAGTACCGTACGATAAACAAAAAATGAACTGGGAATTAATCTTAATCTTAGTCTTATGGGAATTAATCATAAAGTTCAATTTCAGGCATAGCTAGACTAAAACTACAACAGAAACTTATGTTAGTCAGGTGTTTTCAGACTAGCCCCTCGCTATTAAAGGCCCTTATTAATGGTTTGTTGAATCTTGAAAGCCAGTCCTGGGTCTTGATTTGTTACCTGTTGTTGATACAGTGCTTGTGCATGTTTTTCAGGTGACCCAGCTCTATGTCCCCTCTGCTAGACATGTGTGGAGAACCAGACGGATGGGTCGCATCGGACCTCTTCAGTCCACGCTAGATGGTGAGACATGTTAAGCAGACATTGCTGCCTTCTCTACCAGTTATCTGGAGTACTATTGACCCAGATGTAATGATTTATTGATATACTTAATGGCATATTGAGATATTCAGAGTTGATTAGTTAACTAATTAGTTAATTAATTCTGTGCTCTTGAATAACGAAGACTCGTCTGAGATGCTGTTTGTTAGAAGGGGAGTGTTAGTGTATATCTTTGTTTAGCATATAAATGGTCATAAAGTTTGAAAAGCTTAGATGAGGAAAATGCATTAAACAAGCAATCAGCAGAAAAGCCCGACAGTATTGAGCCTGTGCAAGTCTAATAGCCCATTTGTGTTAGCATTCGTTTCAACCAGCGGCTCAGCATTCATGGTGTGAAAACGAACCAATAACAGCGTCTTGTGCGGTACTCTGGGGCATAGGCGCTTAAAAATTCAATTAGCCTAAGGCAAGTCACATCTGGCCCCCTGTTTGTCCAGACCCCTTTCATTTCCCTAAATGGACGTTTGCATTGGTGACGAATGGCCCTCGTATTGACCATGCCACACCATAATTCTCTCCCCGAGATGGCGTGTTGATAGCTGCATCAGAGAGAGAGAGAGAGAGGGAGGATTGACTAATTGAGCAGAATAATTGTACCAGCATGGTGGACAAATGATGCATCTCTGCTGCTGTTCCTGCACTTTCTATCCCCCTCTGCTGTTCGAAACGTCTCGAGGACGGAGGTTTAATCCAAAACAAACGTCCCCGTAATGGCCAGAGCAGACAGGTGGACGGACGGAGGGCTACGAAGTTAATTAAAAGTGTTGGGCAGCCGAGAGAGACACAGACTTGAACGGTCTTTAATGGGGACGCTCTGTGAATACTGTTCCCTGCTAGCTGCTAGAGTATACATCCAAAGGATCCCTTTTGGTTATTTCACTGCTCCATCAAATGGACCATAATGTATGTTTTTTGGGCTGATTGTTCTGATAACCCACCTCTTGAGGGTGCAATGACTCTAACTTACAGTTGAGACCCGATTGAGTAAAGGTTACTTGAACCCTGCTACATAATACTGACATAACCCTGTTTATAAACATGTCATGGCAGATGTCATATGCTGTCATGAGTTTTGTTCAGTATTATACAACAGTTAGTTCCGGCCACGCAAGCCGATTGGTTGAGAAGCGTTCTAACTGTGCTGTTATTTCACCATAACGTCACGTTTTTTTCACAAACACTGTATTGCTCCGCTGAGACGCTGTTGCTAAGCAACGACTTTGATAGGAGAAGCTCAAGCCATTTGAACGTTTTTACTTCTTACTTTGTGCACAAACAGAAAATGGATACTTTTAAGATCACATTTGACCGACAGCCGATTTGGTCAGACTCTGAAGATGAGACGACACTAAATTCCCACAATGTCAGTTGGTCTGTGTGTAGCTGGAGAACGAACTGCCGGCTGTGCAGCGAGTGGGCGGAGTTCATTACTCTGACATAGCAACAAGCTGCTCTTTAAGGAACTATAATTTGGTGAAGGAACTGCGAACATTAAAACATATTAAACGCCGCGTTCACGGCCCAGTTTATTAATTTATTACTTTATTTATTTAACTGTTGTATAAAAGCAGGAGAACACTCGAGGTCATGTGTTATTGCGAATACTTTCTGCGATAGCACGCTCCCTCTCGTGATCTATTGCTTAAATATACACTATGTGGCCAAAGGTACGTAGATGACCATCCTAATTACTAGAGGTGTTTCATCTACACACATAAAATCAAGCACGTGGCCATGCAATCTCCATAAACAAACTCTGGCAGTGGAGTCTTAGGATTACACCTTTGCCACAAGCTGAGCAGCTACACACAAGGCTCTGATCACTATTCGCAGTGCCAAGCGTCGGTTGGAGTGGTGTAAAGCATGCTACCACTGGACTCTGGAGCAGTGGAAACGTTTTCTGGAGTGATGAATCACACTTCACTGTCTGGCAGTCTGATTGACGAGTCTGGGTTTAGCGGATGCCAGGAGAACGCTACCTACTGGAACGCATAGTGCCAACAGTAAAGTTTGGTGGAGGAGGGATAATGAGCTGGGCTGTTTTTCAGGGTTTGGGCCCCTTAGTTCCAGTGAAGGGTGATGTTAATGTTACAACATACTAAGACATTTTAGACAGATATTTTTGGCAGCAGTTTGGGGAAGACCCTTTCTTGTTCCAGCATGACTGAGCCCCTGTGCACAAGCCGAGGTCCATAAAGACATGATTTGACTAATTTGGTGTGGAGGAACTCCACTGGCCCTCACAGAGCCCTGACCTCAAGCCCACTGAACATCTTTGGGATGAACTGGAATGTCGATTGTGAGCCAGCCCTTCTTGTCTAACATAGCTAACATAATTATAGCCCACCAATTAGTATCATACTGTATGTGTGCTGATTTAGGCTGAGCCTTATGCTAATCGGCCCAGTATGGTAGATCTCCAGGATCAGGGTTGACCTCCTCATTGTAGACTACTGTTTTACGTCCTGTAAATTCTGTGTTATGAGGTCTATATGATTGTCTATCCTTCAGTCATGGATTAATGGAGGAGAAGAATAGGTCTATTAAAGGATAAACATGGGTGCTGCTTATTTTCCTCCACAGTTGGGCCGGAGCCTCCACCACTGTCTGTATCAGAAGAGAGACATCTGGCCATTCTCACAGAGCTGCCTTTCGTCGTGCCCTTCGAGGAGAGAGTAAAGGTGTTACAACTTCTTTTCTCCATTTATTGGTTGGGTGCTAATATTGGCTGATGTTGAGGTCCTGCAAATTGAATGGTATTAGAAAAATTATGATGTAGCACTGATAATTAATGGCTTATCTTTACAGTAGGTAATGAGCCTCTGGTGTAAAGAAACTGTCAAAAACTGTGCATTTTTGAAAATCTAATGGTTTCTTGCCTGATTTATAGAGACTGCAAAAGTGATCTATTTGTTCACATTTACGACAGCAATACAATCTCAACTGGTAAATGTAAATGTAATCACTCCGTCATGGTTAAAATAACAAAAACATGTAAAAGGCTTCCAAACCTAACCTTGAAACAACCTTAAAATACTTTTTTTTGAAGAAAGCAGACGAAAAATAAGAGATAATTAATAGAACCCAAACTACAATAAACAGAAAGCTCAATAAGCAGTGCCACGTTATATTTGCATGTGTCTAGAATAAACAGATTTAAACTTTACTAAAATATTCTCTCTTGTCCTCCATCAATGTCTTATTGTCTGTTTGTCATTCTTGTGTAACGCTGTAGATCTTCCAGAGACTGATCTACGCCGATAAACGTGACGTGCAGGGAGACGGCCCTTTCTTGGACGGCATCAACATCACCATTCGGCGGAACTATATATACGAGGACGCCTACGACAAACTGTCTCCAGAAAATGGTACGGACCCCTTGATCATAACCGTCTCATCTAGGGTGTGCATCGTCCACTGCTGCCAAAAAAGATTTACACAGTGTTTACACAAATTTTTAGGGCATTTTAAGTATTTTTACACTAAGAAAGTAAATTCTGTTAAAGAGAACCTCATTTACTTAACACAAATCCTAATTTACTGTGCAAAAAAATTCTTTAGCAGTACAAATGATACAGAGGCAGAACGTCTGAGTTGACACAATGCAATCATCATAAAAAAGAGCTGGTAGTGATTTGCTGTGTGAAAGTCTGTTTGCCAATCTGAACTCAGTGTTTATTCACAGTGATGAAAAGTTCATCAGCAGTTTATTCTGTCAGTCTTATGATGCAGGAATTGCTTCTCTTGTCCTTTTTAACCTGGCATTGTCAGGGTGTAGGAAGCATTAAGGAAAAATAGTCTGGGCCATTATTAAGGAGTGAGTATAATTATAAGCAGTCTGTGTCTACATGAGTTGCTGTTTTTGTGATTTACGATGTGTAATTAATGATATTGGCCTTTTTGTTCTGACTTTGGCTCATTTTACTGTGATGTATTGTTTTTGTTTACTTCATTCCCTTTCAACAGCTAACTGCCACTTCTGTTCCTATTCCTTTTTGCTTCAAGAACATGAATCCAGTAATAGCCCCATTTGAATTCAGCGTAGCTGCTCTTTGCTCAACTACCCGCAATGAAAAGATTTAATCAAAGTCTTTGTTGTGTCCAGAAGAATTCCATTAGCCAGAGCTGGTGCCTGGCTCCCTCTCTTACACACTCACTATAATAAAGTTTTGGCAGGGAGTTTTACAAGAAGTTGTGTTACGAATG
Organism: Colossoma macropomum; assembly: GCF_904425465.1. Classification (NCBI taxonomy): domain Eukaryota; kingdom Metazoa; phylum Chordata; class Actinopteri; order Characiformes; family Serrasalmidae; genus Colossoma; species Colossoma macropomum. Next base: position 6,666,833 of record NW_023494805.1, read on the forward strand.
TAAAATGTCCTCCTCTGGGTTTGTTTCAGAGGCGGATCTGAAGAAGCGGATCCGCGTTCACCTCCTCAACGCTCACGGCCTGGACGAAGCGGGTATTGACGGTGGTGGGATATTTCGGGAGTTTCTGAGTGAGCTGTTGAAGTCGGGCTTCAACCCCAACCAGGGCTTCTTCCGGACCACCAACGAGGGGCTGCTGTACCCCAGTCCTACGGCCGAGATGCTTATTGGAGAGAGCTTTACTCGACACTACTACTTCTTGGGCCGGATACTGGGCAAGGTATGTCTGTAGGGTGTGTGACAGTCCAGCTTCAGGTGCAAAGGACAGATGTTGTAGCACAGTGGTGTCCAGTTCTGGTCCTGGACGCTCTTAGTCCTGTATAGTTTGGCCTTTTTTCCACTGCAGGGATGAGCAGTTCTGAGCACAGAGAGTACAGGATTCAGTGGCATCACCACACAGACATGGTTTACCACTTCTAAACAGTTGCAACGATGTAGCTGTTTGCTGATCAGTTATATGTTGGTGTTGTGCCACCGCATCCTGCATTATTTGAAACCCAAAAACAATTAAATAATTTCAGTTTGCTCACACAGACGCTAAATAAACAAAACCAGTGTTTTGTTTTAAATCCACCATTTAATTAATGTCAAAGCTTCAATCAAACAACAGTTGCTAAATGTTACACAGCTTAGCCTGCATGGTGCCAGCTCTGCTGACCACAGAACACAGTTTGATTCTGACCAACAGAAGCTTTATTGATGCAAGACGTCATCGTGTAGGTTTCTTGGTCTCACTTTATTTGGATAGTCCACTGTAGTCCCCTGTAGATTATCTACAGATGTTCAAATTGTCAACAAGCTGTCTGTTGAAGAGATTCTAAACAGTGGGGGGGTTAAGGTTAGGATTTGGACCAGGGTGAGGGTTGGGTTTAGGTTTTGTGTTGAGGTTTAGGTTGGATTAGGATTAGAGCCCGGTTTAGAGTTAAAGAAAATTATGGTCAGTGTAGTAGGTGTTGAGTTGAATTTAGCTTGACAGTACCTACTGTCAGTATCTACAAAGCATCTAAAGTGGACCATTCAAATAAAGTGTCTCTTCAGTATTGTCTGGTTCTGATTTAGCAGAACGGCAGATGGAGAAAGAAACCGTAACCGCTCTCAGGTGTCTGTATCAGCGCGGCTCTGAGAACCAATTGACTCTGAAGTGGAAAGGTGGCCTTTTGGTTTCTTTGCTCAGACACACTTCGTTCAACTCAGGAAGAACGCAGCTGACAGAAAAGCAAGGACCCCAGCCCTGCAGGATCCGAACTGGACATGCCTGTTCCGTAGTACTAGATCATTTGTAGGGGTGGTTTATTAGTCTGTCTGACTGAATCACACATGGTGCTACAGAATGTATTGCATCAAGTGTAGTATATCTTTCTGAGAGCTGTTGGCCCATGTTGGGGTTAGGAGGGGTCAGACTGTACACTAACTTTCAAAATTTTGGAATCAGTGTTTTTCAATTAGAAAATTTCAGAAATGTTCAGTATCGCTCATTTAAAGATGTAAATGAATTGAGAAATGTCAAATGAACAGAGCTGTGGATGAAAATCTTCTGAAATGACAGAGAAAGCATTAATATAATAAAGAAATAGAGAAAATATTAATAGAATTAATATTTAGAATGAATTTACAATATAATTCTTATCAATACAGAAGTTACGATAAAATTCATAGAAAAAAAATCCATAAAGAAGTTCTAATAAAAATGAACATCTAGAATGAAGTTTTAATTAAATAAATACCAAGACGTTAGAGTAAATGGAATACCCAGAATGCCACATATCAATGCTGGTCAGATCTTGAGACATATAAGTTGACAAATTTAATTGTAAGTACATAGTTATACTATGTTCTTATTTAATATCTTCATGGTCTCAAAATGCTAAATAAAATGTATAAATTCAGCTGTTCATTTTATATTTTATATTTTATCATAGTATATATTGTTATTTTTACTATATTTATATACTGTTAATAAGTTAATGTTGTACATAAAATAACAAAAATATGAATATGATGTGATTCCAAACATTTGGCCAGTAAAGTATATACTGTTAGTGTTGGTTGAATCAGACATTATAATGCAGTTTAAAAAAATAAACTTTACAGTGATTTTGTCCTTCACTGGACACTCTAAGTCCCAGTTGACAGAGAAGCTCAAATAAACAATGTCAACATGGCTGACAGTGACAGAAAGCTGGAGTTGCCTCATGTTAACTAAGAACATTGTCTTCCATCCATTGTTAAGCATGTTAGGATGTTATTTTGAAATATCCCTTTAAGCACTTCTGGCACACTGAGTAACAAAGGAGCCGTTTGATTTCTGCCTCGCTCCTGTCTGAGTACAGGTGAGATGCTGATAAGGCACGATCTTCTGTTGACCTGCTCTTCTGGCTGTTATTATTGCAGTATAAAACCGAGAAATGAGCGAATGATTTTGAATAGATGGAAGAGTCAACAATACCCAATATTGATTCTAGGCATGTGTGGAAGAGTCAATATGGTCTTTGGTCTAGACTGGCTTTCAACAAGTTCTAGAAATGGTGTCCTCATAATTTGATTATTTGACTCCCTCTAATGATAACTTTATTTACTGTTGTCTGGAAAGTGATGCAACATCTTCATTTGGTTTCTGAATCATTTCTTAGTTTAACTCACTTGTTTTCAGAGTGTAAACTTCACCACCTTTTTTGCTGCCGTTTTCTTCTCACTGGCTGTGTTTACATGCACAGATTTTTGCCAATCCAATTGAATACCTTCTGATTACTGATTAAGACTGAGGTGTTTATCTGCTCACGCTACTCAATGATCTGATGGAGAATCTTTGTTTACATGCTCACTACAAGTAATCCGATCCACTTAGAATACCACTTAGCGTAGATGTTACCATGACAGCGAGCATCACGTGAGACCAGTCAGAGTGAGATGAACAGCAGTGAGCAGTGCTTGTGATTTAAATTGCTTTAAAATGATGTCAGACCAGATGTCAGAAAAATGTACCTCACGTCCTTATTAAAGAAGGCCGAGTGGAAGACGTCGTGTTCTGAGACACGTGAGCTGGACGTTCGTCCCACCGCCGTCTTTTAAAGATCAGAGCATAAACTTCGTCTCCTCTGCAGACCAGTTTCTGCTCCGCCATGCTGAATGTTCTAAACTTGCACTCTGACATGACGAACATGATCAGAACGGACTTAAACTTTCCGATAGGGAATGTAATCAGATACAGGCGTTTACACGGATATTATTCTTCTATTTAATGGAGTGCCTCTAGACAGTCTGCCTAACTTCTGCCTAGCCTTGAGTTTACATTAGTATGAGGCCGAGCCACTGGACACTGGTCATTTTGTGTGGAACTAGGCGATTTTTAACTGCAGTTTAATGGCAAACAGCAAGCAACACAACAACAGGGCAATAAGGAGCACATTGGCTTTTCATCAAGGTTATGCAAATTAACAATGATCGTCAGACTTTCATACGACAAGTCCATAACCTCCCTAACCCCTACAAAATGTTGTCCTGATATTATTACACGGTTCGTGTTTAAAAACCTAAACAGTGATGCATACAGTACTGTGCAAAAGACAGAGACCACCATTCTTTTATTCAACTTCCAGTCAAAACAGCCTTTAAGTACAAGTTATTCGTTTTTCAGCATCAGGAAAAAACAGAAAGCACATTTAACAGAAAATTACACAGAAGCCTCAACAGCTAAATATAATTTTTTCGGTGTTTTTAGTGTGTTACCTTTATTACAGCTTCCATTCTTTTCAGGAGACTTACTTTCAGTTTCTCAAAGAATCTGCAGACATACCTCCAAAGTTCAGTCTTGTCTTGTCTCCAGAGTTTGGTTAATCATTTTCTGCTTCTCACCATCCAACTAACCCCGAACACATTCAGTGATGTTGAGGTCTGGACTCAAGATGGAAGTGCTGTTTATCTGATGGGGACAGTTTTGGTGGTCTACCAGGTCTTGCGTGGTTGGTAGGAGTCCCATTTTCCCAGTAACTTTTTTCTTTTTACACTCCAGTTTTGGAAGCTCTTGTTTATGCTTTTGACTTTGCCCTTATATACGGATCACGGTTCAAAGTCAGAGCCGAAAACACATTTCAGACTTTTTTTTAGCCTCTTCAGATGAGCTGGAACTACAGCTAACTAGCTGCTGCTTCACTGTTTCTGGCCCTAGCTAACATCAGCTAGTATTCAAGCACCCCCGCACATCTCAGTCTCTGACTTTTGTCAAAACCTTTTCAGTTTTTGTCCTCATTTGAAAATGCCTGTTGGCCTTTACGTTGTCTGTAATTTTCATGATGAAAGGACCAACAGAAACCGCCCAGAATTACTTGGAAAAATGTCTGGTTCCATTGACTTACATTAAAAGTAAAGTATGTTTTTTACTTCTCCTGTGAAGTTACCGTTTTGGAGATACGAGGTTTTGTTCCTGACAACGGTGATATTTTCATTAATGTGGGGGGAGTTAAATCTCTGCAAATTGACAGTTAAAGCATTGAATGTTGCAGTGAGTTCAAAGCCTTTTGTATTTGCTCATATAATCATGAACAAATGACAATTAATTATTGTCCTTGATTTTCTCCTGAACCTGGCCTTTTCTTTTCTTTTCTTTTCTTTTCTTTTCTTTTCTTTTCTTTCAAGGTCCCTGTTGAACTCGTATGCTCAGCGTATATATGGTGATCTCGGATCGATGATGGGGGTCAGAGGTCATTTTCAATTAGCGGCCCAAGCCTGAGTGCTCGGATATCGGACCGTACCCAAATGCTTTTATTTATGAGGTCACTGCAGTTGAAAGTCAAATGTATTTGTGGCCTTTTGATCCAAACGGTTCACCCCGGTCGAGCTTTTCATCAGCGTCAAGTGATTTCCGGAACGTCTTAAAGAACCTCTCCTTGAATTTCATTGTGCTACAAACAAAGGCAACACTTAAAAGTTATAAAATGTGGAAATCCAGTCGATCGAACGCTGCTTTGTCCGGCTGCAGGAAACTATTTATATTGGCTGCTCCCCTCCAGCACCTCCTCGTCCCTCCGTTGGGCCTGAATATATAATCGCTGTTGTTTTGGCCGCGCCCGAATGCTGCGATTTATTAGCCGCTAATGTTTTTAAAGTTTCTTTAATGCTTCTGCTCTGGATTGTTTATGGGGAAACACAGTGGCTGGGAAAAGGTGGGGGGGGGGTATGAGGACGGTGAAATGACCTCACACCACAAGCCCCCCCACTCCTCAATTACCCCCCTCCATTAGCCGATGGCTCCTCATTCGTGTTTGTGTAGCCACCCCGACGTGCTAAATTAGCCAGTGTCATAAATAACCCAAACCCTGCCGGCCGGTAATAGAGTTTTGATCTGTTTTACAGTCACAGTATCAAAGCCGCTCCTGACAAGGCGGTTCGGGCCACTTATTAGAGAGCCAGAACACACACCACATACACACATACACGTGCACATACACACACCTTTTACAGAGGAGCGGACATGGCCGGTGAGAAATGGATGCCCTCCTCCCATCTTATTCCATTCACTTGCCCTGTTCTCCACTAATGGCTCAGGCAATTAAGGTGGGGAGATTAATTTGAATTTGACTTTCAATTAACCCTCTTTCTCTGTCCATAAATACGCTGCGGAGTGGCAGGGGGAGTGGGCTATTGATATTTGTTTAGTGCTGTTATAAAGGCAACTGACATAGATTAGAATTACATCACTGTTGCTGCATGGTACACACACGCATAGCCCTCAAACGTTCATTATACTAATTAATGATTGAGGTCTGCTGGTGTTGAAAGGGTAATGTGATACAGTCACTTTTAGACTATGGCAGACTCGAATAAACCGCTTACTGAATTACACTCTGCTATTGACGCTCACAGCTGACGTGTTTATTAACTCATAACCCACTTAAGGATAACGTCATAACATCGGACACTAGAGACCGAAGCACTGGTATAAATTGTTTGTGCTATTGTTGGTCAGTTCTGCCCAATCTTGCTCCTGGTGGACAGCCCTCTTAAGCTTCAACACAAATCCTGCAATGTTTAGATGCTTTTTATATGGACCTTTCCTCTGAAATTAGTTCAAACTCCAGTCCCACATAAAAAAACGTAGTGTTCAGATCTTAGATATTTACATAATATATAGATTGTTATGATCCATTTTTACACTGATCATCCACTGAGATATATACAGAATTATCATTTGTAGGGCACTTTCTACATTTACACTTGTGAAATAATGCTTACATTTTAAAAATATTATTTTAAAGATTTTTCGATATTTTTGAAGCAAAGTTTTAAATTTAGATTTGTGAGTTTAATTTTTAAATAAAAAAAAACTTCATTAAAAAAAAAGTGCTGTCCCATATTTTCATATCACTACCGAAACACAAAGAGTTTTAGTCTGCAGGCGGAGCCTTATTTTAGCCCCTGCATTTTAGAGCAGGAAGTGAGACTGCATCCATGTCCCTTATGACCACACGGTGAGCAGTTAGATCCCACTGTTTTGAAGTAAATGTGTTACATTACATTTCCAGTACCTTTAGTTATAGAACATAGTTCTGTTGCAGTTATAGTAGCTCAGTACATCTTGTCTCTTGTTTTTCTGTTTTACAATGTTATGAAAATGTACAAATATGTGCCTTTCCATTAGGAGAATCTTACTGAAGGTACACCGTTGGAAATTAAGATTAATGTTGTACTTTTGAAGGTACATTAACACTGTTTGTACCTTGGTGAACAAAAAATGTGCCTGTACGGTAGATTTTTTAGTGACCCCGAACCTTGACGCACCAAACTGATGACAGGGAGCTGATCAGCTCACTTTTCTTCTTTGAAAAGTTGCATGTAAACACACTAGAGAGGTAACGCCTGATAGCTGACGTGCATTTACATGAATCAGGAGGTGGCCGCCTGTATTCATGATCAAAACAAAAACTGTAAAACCCAGTATTGTGGATATTCAGACGAACTTTCCTAGCTATAATTTTGAATTTAGTGAATTTAAACAGTCTGCTGACAATCACCCATGTAAATATGTCTCATAAACTGTTGCTACTTGCTCAGTTTTGTTAAAATCTGTGTCTGTGCCCTCTTGACAGTGTCAGTTACTCGCTTTACTATCTTCTGTTTCTCTTCTCCTACACTGACTGGCTAGGCTGAACAGCCAATCAGAGAACTTTCTCACTTGCAGCTGTCGATGCCAGTTCAACAAGCTCACATCAAGGTCTGGCCTGGTGCTGACGAGTTCTGTGGGCAGCAGATGTGTCAGGGCTCTAACCCTGAGCTCATGCACAGTACTCCCTCTATCCTGCATTATAACTACAGCTGGGCATTTTTACACTTTCCACACACATTTTTCCTTCTACTTCCATACTTTGCTGAGAAAAGTTTGTCTCTGAACGGTTGACAGCCAGGAAAGAGAAGGTCACACGCTGACTGATGGCCTCTGCCTTCAAAAAGCATTCTATTTTTTTATTGATTCTTAATGTTGTAAATTAACAAATTTATTTGGCAGCAAACAGAAGGCGGCCGCTTAAGTTGTTGGCGTTTAAACTCCCCTGATGGTGCCGCGATTTGCATTAATTACCTTGCCACTGCACTCACTGATATTAAAAGGCGCAGTCGTCATTAATCCTTTTTATCCTGAGTCATTTTGGCACAATTTCTGGCAATAAACAGCTATAAATAACGGAGAGACCCAAAGAACAGTTGCCGCTTCGCCTCCATATTCTTATTGCCGCTTGTTCCCGGCAGCACCGTTATTGATAGGTTTCAAGGGGGTCTCGTGCTGCATATGTTGCCGCTCTGATGCGGGCTAAGTGGATTATTTTGCATAAAAAATGCGTCATGTTTTTTTGGGGGGGCGGGGGGGATGTCGCACGATTAACCTGTGTTTAGAAAAATGCCCTGATTTACGAGCCGCCTGTGTGTTTTAGATGCGTGCATTATGGAAATTTGGGAAATTTATAATCCATTTAGTTGATGCGGCCGGGAGGGGTTAGTGCAATCCTTTATACGAGGTCTGTATATTTTAATGTCCTGAAATGGGCTTTTTTAGGACTATTCCAGTACATTAGCTTTATGTCTTTATGACTCGCCTCGAGTGGTTGGTGGCGTCTCAGGTCAAGGTCAGGATTGACGTTTGTAAAGTTTGAGGCTGAATTTGTGCCTGTTTTATTTCAGCTAGGTTAGCATGTATTCACACTGTGATATGAGCTACCAGTTCTGTTGTGACTATTAGGTTTCTGGAGACATTCAAATCATTCGATATGTACAGTACTGTGCAAAAGTTAGAGACCACCCTTAATTTTGATTATTTACCAGTTAAAACAGCCAAAAAAGTCATTTATTTTTCAGCGTCAGGAAAAAGCAAAAAACAACATTTAACAAAAAAATTACACTGAAGCCTCCACAACTAAATATATCGTCACAGTTTTCAGAAGTGCATCCAAACTTTACCTTTGTAAGAGCTTCCATTCTTTTCCGGAGACTCACTTTCAGTTTTGCAAAAAAAAATCTGCAGCCACACCTCAGAAGTTCAGTCTTAGAAGTTGGTTGCACTTTCTGCTTCTTGCGATCACTTGGATCCCAGAGATGTTGAGGTCTGGACTCTGGTGTGGTCAGTCCATTGTTCTGAGAGCATCTTTGTTCTGTTTTCTTTTTTTTTTAGTAACGACTTTCCCACTCATCTTTTTGGACACGTAGCATTAGCCATGTTTACATGAAGCCTTATAATCAGTCAGATTGGCAAAAATGTTTGCATCAAAACGGTTGAGTTGTCTTCTCACAATGAAAGGTTGGACAGGATCACTTACATCTTTCCTAGCAAATCCAAGCATATCTGCGCTTAAAGATGCATTATTAATAATGCTTTATGTGCATTATTCTGCACTTGTGGGGTTTGTACACCCAATTAGAATTGAACAGGCTTTTTTGTTACTGCAACTTTAAGACTTGTGGATGTTTTCAGATCTGAAGCAGCTTGATTTTCTCCTCTCTCTCAAAGATGAAAGCTTTAAGTGCTGTTTATCTGATGGGGACAGTCTTGGAAACTCCTGTTTTTTACTTACTGTCCTTTGACTTTCTCCTTTCTCAATGCAAGTGGATTATCTCATATCTAATCTTCCCTGAAAACTAAGAATTTGTTTTTTGATATTTTTGAAATTTAAATAAATGAAGGGTGGCCTCTGACTTTTGCACAGTACTGTAAGTTAAAGGAACAATTTTGCAACAAATCAAAGGTGCACAATTTCCCCTCTATCTCATATGTAGTCCATAAGTAAAGACCTGTTTGTCTGAATTTTGCTTCTCTGCAGCTACAAGACTAAAATAGCTAACAAGCAGTGGAAGCTTATAGCTTACCTACCATTTAGCAAAGTTGGACTATAAGCCCCAAATGATACAATTGCCTCAAACCATATTGAGTCGTTACGTAATTTCAAGTCGCCTTGCTTATGTGGTTTCTGACACTGTATAACGTACAGGCTGTCTGGAGCCATAACATAGTGTACCTTAATGTGCTGTCACTAATCAATTTCATTCTCTCTCTCTTTCACCTCAGGCTCTGTATGAGAATATGTTAGTGGAGCTCCCGTTTGCCAGTTTCTTCCTGTCAAAACTGCTGGGCACCAGTGCTGATGTGGACATCCACCACCTGGCATCTCTGGACCCGGAGATGTACCGGAACCTTCTGTTCCTCAAGAGCTATGAGGGCGACGTGGAGGACTTGGGGCTGAACTTCACCATCGTCAACAACGACCTGGGAGAAGCTCAGGTTAGGAAGGAGGCTTGTGTCATGGCCATCATCCTCTCTTCCCATCTCTCCCTTGCTATGTCTTGCTTTTTTCCCCATTCCTTTTTTTGTGCTGTTAATGATTGATCCGGATGCTGGGGCTGTGTGCTTCAGTGGTTGAGGTGATAAAGCACGTTTCTCTCTCTCTCTCTCTCTCTCTCTCTCTCTCTCTGTTTACCAGCACAGTCATTCCACCCTGTGAAAGCAGCTTATTTAGTCTTGCAGCTAATAATCCCACAGCAACACTTACTGTTCTTAGTCAATGTTCTCCTAGCATATCTACACATAAAGATCCCGTATACTGAATTTTTTGCTGTATTTTATTTTCTATTTACTACATTTGCACACTAAAAGCAATCAGAATCATTTTTACGTGACTGTTTTTCAACCACTCTTTATCCCCTAAGAGTAAACAGACTGCGACTTTAAGTCTGATGTATTAAATGACCTCTAATTCTGATTAACTGCCCTGCATTGTGCTTCATCCAAGAAGCAGTCCGGGCTGAAGTATACAGAACAAACTTTAAAGTTCAAACTCAAAACCTCTGGGACATGGGGAAAAATAAACGATCCTTCCTTATGGATTTGTGAATCTTTTGAAAGACTGCAGTGATTCATTTGCTTCCTGACGGTCAGGAACAGCACAACGTTTAATCGTCTTCCCACACTTTCCACTCTTTCCACAATAGGTTTATCACTCTGCATTAAAATGTCTAACAGGTTCTAGATACTCATATCATCTCTATGAACTTTCTGAAATGGTTGGTTGGCCTTTGCTTTCAATGTGAAGACAAAATCATTGGATCATTGTTGTCTACAAAGTGATTATTGGTCACCTTCCTTCATATTTATCTGCATTTATATCAACAAATAAGTCAATTTATGTTCTGATACTTATATTCAGCTGGATGTTCCGATAGTACGATCTGAATATGGCAAGGCAGCTTTAAGTCACAGGGCTCCTTCTGCGTGGAATGATTTGCAAAAAGATTTGAAATTTGAGCAGTTTATTTCCGTGAGTGATTTTAAGGTAATTGTTAAAGAACTGTATCATTCTGTTTTTGTTTTTAATTAGTGTTTGACGCTGATTTGATTTTGTTGGTTGTGATGGTGGAGTTTCTTTGTTGATTGTTTTGTGTGCTGCCTTTTTGGACAGGGATCAAAGTAAAAGAGATTTGTAAAAGAGATTTTTAATCTCAATGTGAATACCCTGGTTAAATAAACGGTAATAAAAGGTAAATTATAAATAAATAAAATAACTCTGCTACAGACTGTCTGCAGGAGCAACACTCCGCTGTAGTCTGTAATGCTTTTTGGAACGAAAGCCTTCAACTGTGTTAACGTTGTTCGTCAGTCTCTTATTTCAAAAGAGTTTAGAAAATTTCAAGGAAAATTTGTTTTCCAGTACTTTTTAAGTCTATATTATTTCCATGGACTGATTGTGGTGAGGTTCCCTTTAAAGCGTTTCTGCCTTTATCCCTCTGAGTGGCGTTATGATCATACTTTAATGTACTTGGTCTCATTTTTTTGTTATGTTTCAGCTCACAAAACACCCAAAGTAGATATTTACACAAGTAGATATTCATACATTCTTGGCTGAAGGTCTTTGAGAAACAGTGCTGAAGCTCTGTCCTCAGATAATCTCTCTTTCTCCGATTCTCTACCTTTATATTTTTCCCCCCAGGTGGTTGAGCTGAAGCCAGGGGGAAAGGACATCCCAGTTACCACAGCGAACCGGATTGCCTACATCCATTTAGTGGCCGATTACCGTCTAAACAAACAGATCCGGGCGCACTGCCTCGCCTTCAGACAGGGACTGGCCAACGTGGTCAACCTGGAGTGGCTGCGCATGTTTGACCAGCAGGAGATACAGGTAATGCTTAGCCAAGCATGAATAGCATGCTGTCATTGCTTTTACTTAGACAAAAAAAGGGTTGTTTTAGGGTTAAAAAGAAAGTTGTATTTAAAATCAATGTACAGTACTGTGCAGAAGTTTTAGGCATGTAAGGTTTTAGGCAATATTTAAATAAATACATTTTAAAAAGCTATTTAATGAGCGGTACGTTCTTATTTGTTCAGAAAAACACTTACAGCAAATACAAAGTTCTTTTGCACTTTGTACTGTATGTAACTACAAAAGTTGATGTCATTTTTATATTTAGTCTTAAAGTATTTAAATACACATGGCTAAAAATGTGCTAATAACTATCAATGTAGAGATATGTGACCCTGTCCTGGTCCTGGACCAGCCCTTCCCTGCACATTTTAGTTTTCTGGCTGCAACACATCCCTTTTAACTTAGAGAGGACAGTTGGGTCTGCTATGTTGCATTCAAGGAATCCCTTAATATGATACTTAGGGGTATTTGAGTATCAGGAGTGGGGAAACACTGGTTTAGACCATATTGTTGCTAATAGAACAAAACTCATAAACGAAACCTCATATCCCCGAAATGGTAACTCTACAGGGGGAAGGAAAATGCCTTCTCTTGTAGTGGCAGTTAATTTGGTCCATTCATTATGAAATTTTAACACGATACATAGTGTAACCGGAGTTTTCAAATTATGCAGAAAAGTAAAAAAAAGATTTTTTTGCTACTTACATTTATGTATTTAGATGCATTTTGTACCTATGAGAATTTAATATGTATTATATTTGTTGTTGGTGATATTTCTTAGGTGTTGATCTCTGGTGCCCATGTGCCTGTCTGTCTGGATGACCTGAAGAAGTTCACCAACTACTCAGGTATACTTCAGACGCATCTATCTTCATTTTCATATATGTGTTCATATTTTTGAGAAGTATGTAACTCAGTGAATCCACCAAGTCTGGACCGCATGCTTTGCTCATTTTTTTTGTTTTCCATTTTCTGCTCACACCTGAACCAGTTTATTAATTAGTCAGTGAGTTTATCAGATGTCCTAACACTTAAATGTTCATCCAGCAAGTTCCACAGGGTTGGGGTTGAAAACCAGTGTTGTAACTGCTACAGATTTGAATAGTTGTTCACTGTACCAGCCGTGATCACTTAGGTGTTCATTTAGGTTGCGATGAATAAGTCACACTTATGGTATGTTCACATTACAAGCCTCATTGCTCCAATCCAATTTTTTGCTCAAATCCGATCTCTCCAACATGATGGTTCACATTTGTTTAGGTAAATGACTAAAATCTGTCATTAATATGACGAACCGGCGTCCTGAAATGACCCGCACGCGCACATCCTACTCAGTAACGTCACGTGAATGAACCACGAGCATCATCAGCACAAACTAACAAGTAGAACGAGCTTCGCTGTGAAGATAATTAACTCTGATCAGCTCTCAGCTTCATTATTAGAGCGAGACGAAGGAGAAAAAAGGTGAGATGAGCTGCTTTTCCACCGTTTACAGGCTTTAACTTCTGTTCGGCGCTGCTGCCATGGTAACGCTGAATGATGGCGCAGGCGCAGTGGAAAAAAAGCACATGAATTCAGATCTGAGTGTCACATTAAGGTCGCATGGCCTTGAATCGGATACGTATCCGATCTAGGACCACATATGAAAGTGCCTCAGGTCAAATTTGAAAAGATCAGATTTGTTTGTTCACACAGCCCTCAAAACATCAGATCTGAGTCACATTAGGGCAAAAAATCAGATTTGTGCCACTTTAGCCTGGTAATGTGAACACAGCCATAAATTTTAAATTGAGTTGATTGTTTACATTGTTTGTCATGTTCATCATGCAGGCGGCTACTCAGCCACTCACCCAGTAATAAAGATCTTCTGGGATGTTGTGGAGAACTTCAGTGAGGATGAGAAGCGCAAACTGCTCAAGTTTGTCACCAGCTGTTCACGCCCTCCGTTACTGGGATTTAAAGTAAGTAGCAGTGAAGAAAGACACACATACATAAGTAGAGCTGCACGATAGGGCAAACATTTTATACCACAACTGTGTTATGTACTAATGTTTTATACACACTATGTTACAATATTGATTTTCTCTGACATCAGATAAGTGGGAACAAAGTAGTTCTACATTTTAAAAAATACTATGAAAACTACAAATACTATAGTTTAACGTTCTACAATTTTACACTAGTTTAACTGTTAAACATTTTACACATTACGCTGCACAAAATCCAGTTAAACAGTTCTAATTATACTCTCTGTGTAATCAAACATGCAGTTGGGAAGTGTTAAGTATATGCACGATATGCTCAAAATAGCATATCGCTGCTGTCGGACGAAAACCTTGTATCTCCGTTTTTGACGTTTTTCAGTTTCTGACATAGTCTGAAAATGCCTGTCGCCTTTACGTTATGTATAAATTTCATGAAGAATGGACCAAAAGAAACAGACCAAAAGAAACGGCCCAAAATTTCTTCCTGACAACGGCGATCTCATGACATATTTTGATGTAATTTATCACAATAACTATAACTATCATATTACTCAGATCTGTACACAATTACGTACAAAATCTGTCACCTAGTTTTTTTAAAGTCCTGTTGCAGTATGAATTGTATCAAGTTTTATTTGTATAGTTTTCTGTATATACAAAATGTAGCCTACAGTTGTTGGTACAAGAAAGTACAGTTGAACATAGCTAAGTTTTCAGTCTAGCTGTATTTGTCAATTGTTTTCCAAATGAAACAGACTGCAGAAAATAGCTGTATAAATAGCTTAATAAATAGCTGTTTGCAAGAAGTGCTACTTAGAAACCATTCTAATTAGGGATGGAAATTTACAGACATCTGAATTTATCTTATTATTTATTTAAAAGGCCCAAAACTCTACAACCAACTCAGCAGATATTGAATGAACAGGTTAACAGGTTCCTCCAATAGTGTTCAGACTGAAGTATTTACTACATAATTCACTGAAAAACTGTAACATACAAAGTATAGGATTATTACATACCGTCAGATCGGTTCCTGGTGGCTATATTGATAGTCTCTCTCCATAATATCCTCTTATGTTTGGGTCTTCAGGCTGCTTGTTGTCATGTGTCCATCCATCTTGTTGCTGTTCTCTGTTTCACCTAATCACATAATATGTCCAAAATACGAGCGTCATCTTGGCTTCAAGTGATAGGTGAAGCTTCATTGGGTCAGGAATCACTTTTGCTGTCCAAAACTTTCATGTGTGCAAGACTTCGCCAACACCAAAGTTCAAAGGCATCAGGATTTTTCCTGTCCTGCTTTTGCCAGCTTTCACATCCTTAAAGAACCACAGAAAGACCATAGCCTGGACAGTTCTGGTCTTGGTATTATGAACATATCGTTGCAAAAACCTTATTTTAGCTAGTGGAAACTGTTGTGAGATCACATGCAACCTTCACACAAATGACAGTATAATAGGTTCTCAGAGAGAAATCTGAGTATAATTCATTTAAAAATGTGGGTATTAGAATAGTAAAAATGGTTAAAATCAGTCCCTAATGCTCGCGCTTTGCCTCTGATATGGTCAGACCTGTTGAGATGGTGAACAGCTCATTGTAAGGTCAGATTAGACATACAGCATGTCAACAGAAACCACAGAGCTGTTGTTTATGCAGGTGCTCTGCTTTTGTTTTGACCGTTAATCGCATTTCAGAGTTCAGGGGAAGTTCACAGAGATGCTCACCTGCCCAAAGGTTTTGTAGTTAGCATTTCATTCATTTCATTCGTTCCTGTTATCAGCAGTTCCACTGCAGTCGTCTAAAGGGCAGGGGGTCTGCTTAAAGTAATGGAATGATGTTTTTGTGTCTATATTGTCACTAATATGCGCTCAGAAGTTTAGTTGAGACATTGAGAATAATCATTTCCACATTAAGCTATGATAGAACGATTCAAAAGTCTTATCTGAGTGTTTTTGCAGGTCATGACCGAGTGCGTTATGCTTTGATTTTTGCCCAGTGGGTGTGACCACAGCTGCCTGACTGATATAATAAGAGGCTGTGAATGTAGGCCTGGCTAAATAACACTTAGACAGCGAGTTTACCTCATTCCTTATCGGTTTCGTCACCGGGTCTGAGTTCATGCCCAAATAGTAACCCTTTCATGCATGGAGAAAATTAAACGTTAGCAACCACTTGGCTGAATCGTGAGACCAGTTTCTTCTGTTTAAGAAGAGCCGTTATCTTTAGTTTCATGGTTTACTTGAGATCTGACACCCTAGAAATGTGATCGGGTTATCGAGTACTCAGGCAGTCGTTTGAGGTGCCAGTATGTAAGTACTGAATCGGCTTGCTGGTAAAGCCACAAGCAGGAAAAGTCCCTCTCAATTATGGAGATCTACCCAAGTACAGTAGTCAGTACATCCCAGTGTTATTTAAGCCAAAAGCTACAAACTGTTTGAGGTTTGATTTTATCAGTGATTTCTAATGTTTTGAAAGAATAATTTGACCGGTAGTGTGAAGTGTTTAGGTCTTTCCCCATTCAAAGAGAGAGGAGTCTGATCTTGTATGATTGGAAATAGCTGCCAAGGCAGCTGTCGGGTGAACAGACCTTCCTGTAAGGACGTTGGCGCATTATCAAGAACATGTTGCCAGGGATGTGACTGAAATGGTAGAGATAGCACGGCCGCCTTTGGCGAGGCTGTATCACTAACCAGGCTAACTACTCTAGCTGACGTAAGCGAGGTCCACAAGCTGTGAAATATGTTTCAGTGACAAATAACATGTTGGCACATCATCCAGTGAGGAGAAGATACCATCATTACTCATCCAACATTGTTACTCATCCAACACAGAAAACTTCAGATTTCCTTCAGATATTTTTGAATAATAAAACTTCTATTTCGAGTATCGTCCTGTGCGTGTTGATAAATGTTTGTGCTGTCACCTAAAAGGTAAGCCTACAGCCATTACATTAAGGTCAGCATTAATGTACTACATTAATACTTGAACCTCAGACTTTGTCAGAATGCACACCCCTGTATAGCCGGTAACAGGACTCCAGTGATTGTCTCTGGTGTACTGGTCCACACAGAACACTCAAAGTTCAGTAGCTTCTTAATTAAAGTCATATTTAAGAAAATTAAAAATCAAAATGCATACTTTTTGTGAGGTTATGACTAATATTCTTATTTTTTTTATCTGTTTTTAATTATTAATGTGATAGGCTATGAGAGGGTGAATGTAGGAATGCAGAGACAGATATACATTTGATTTGCATTTTATACTTACTGTTCCTGTTACATTCATATGTATTTATGTAAATAGTCACATAATAAACTACATTTATATTCAGTGTACATTCTGTATTGACAGGTTTGAGTCTGCACATCCAACTTCTTACTGTTTTTCCGAAGTCGACAAATAACAGCAAAAAAAAAAATCCTGCAAAGCAAGACTGTGCTCATAACTTTTTTTATAATAAAAATTTCACCTCTTTTACTTAAAAACACGCTAATAATATTGAAAGTTTAATATCTGCACTTGCCACATAATTTCTCCACTTGTTCCAGTACCATAGGGGACTCAGGGGGTTAAATGGAGTCATGGACTAAATTGCGCTTTTTTTGATTTATTTTCTTGATTTATCACCGTTACAACAGCGCCAGCTGTCAGTTCGTCTCAGCTCGTCATTGACTCACCAGATTAATTGGGTTAAATGTATTTTGTTTAGTTGTTTTTGTCTTCCTTTCAAAGTTATTGATGTTGGTGATAATGGGCGGAATATTTATGCTCTTATTCTGCATTAAACACTTAAATTGAATGACTTTTAATGGCGTGAACAAAACACTGCTGTATGTTTAAGTGAGGGAAGAAAAGATGCAGTTTAAAACAGTGGGGGAATAAGTTTTACTGGTGAGAAGGAAGAGAGGCTGTTTAATGAATTTGACTTTGTAGCGGTCGGAGAGAGAAAGAGCGAGGGAGGGCTGGAGGAGAGAGAGCGAAAAAGAGACGGAGGAGACGGTCCAAGGCAGGATGCCCTCTCACCTCTACCTCCTCTCCAGCCAGCTCGGCCTTAATTAGGTGCCGTTAAACACCCGGGAATTCATTAAGGGAGAAATGGCCCTGTCAGAGGAAGCCATTTAAAAAAGATGATGGAAACCCTTTCCTCAAAATGATGGCTCCCGCCCTGACACTTCCTCGATAAGCAACGATACTTTAATACGTTAATTGTTAGAAAAATGGGGCTGTTAAAACAGAACCCCCAGATCGGTTTAATCGGGTTCGCTTCGGGGTTGAGCCCCACCGCAGCCTGCGGGCAGTCGCTAAAAGTCAGTGAGAATTTGTGGCTGGTTGTGTGAGATTTCGTGACAGCGCTGACCTTCTGGGTATTAGTTGTCAAATGTGGTGATGATTTCAGTGATGAAAAGCGCTCGGCCCTGCTCTTGTATCAACATGCCGTATCCCCGCCAGGCAGATACGCCGTCAGCGATTTTGCTTTACGTTGATCGAGTCAAGCTGCAGAGATTGCTAACAACAGCTGAATGAAGTTTTCTTTAGCTAGTCTCATATGAGTCTCTCATGATTACTTGACTTGGCTGTGTTGGGAGCTCCAGTATAACTTGGCTTGAGAGCCACTGCGCAGTTGTAACAGTGGTTGAAGTTTGGTCAGTTGCACTTGTGCTGGCTGTAGTGCACTCCTAAAAATAAAGGTGCCTTTGGCCTCCCAATCGTCCTGATCCTTGGTGAGTCAACTTATCAAATGTAGAATTGTACATGTAAAATATTAAACTGAAAGAAGTCGACACTACAACATTTATTTCCAGTTTATTTTTGAAAACAATCAGTGTGTTTATCTGTGTTGTCCATCTGCTATTTTTTTCTTTGTACTACTGAATTTGTTCAGTAAAGTAAGGATGCAGCCAGACCCTTTTCAAAGCAAGTTTTAAGCCATTTTGGTCTGATATTCAGATAGATGATCCGCTGTCCTTTGTTGGGTTCATCTAAGCTAACCGAAATCTTTCCATAGACTAACAGCTTCCTCTCCGGTCTAGGTAAATAAATTGTGGCCGCACCACTTTACAGACAGGAGTGAAGTTTTTATACAAGATGACTCGTGTGCACACTGTACGTGCACAAACTGAGTTTAAGCCGAATGTATCAGCTTTTGACAGCATCAACCATTTTCATTACACCAGGAAT
Organism: Colossoma macropomum; assembly: GCF_904425465.1. Lineage (NCBI taxonomy): Eukaryota > Metazoa > Chordata > Actinopteri > Characiformes > Serrasalmidae > Colossoma > Colossoma macropomum. The sequence goes on from NW_023494805.1 coordinate 6,685,725, forward strand.
CCAAGAGAGCATAATTTTCCTCGCTCTCTCTGGATGGGTGAGATCTTACCCCCTAATTGCTCAGCACAAAGCCCAGCCATGCAGGCATCTGTTAGCTGACCTAACAGAATTAGTAAGTTAGCGTTCTCCTCCAAGCATGTTGAGCTGTCCAGTGACGTTGCGTTAGCAGCAGTTGGAGTGGGGTTTAACGCGTCTCCGAGGAAGCATGTACTACCTTTACCCTGCTAGCTTGGTGATGTTGTATGATGGGGGAGACCTTGCTCGCGGATGGACTTAGCCACATTAGCTATGGCTAAAAGAAGGATTCTCTGTGTGATGCTGTAGAAGAACCACTTTTTAGCCTTAACGTGGATGGTTCTTTGGAGAACTAGTTTTGTGAATGAAAATATATGAGTGTCAAGAACCTCTTTAAAGTTTTGAGAACGTCCAAATAACACACCCTTAAATTGGCATAGAACCTGTACATTATGTGAAGGTTCTTTACACCGTTAAAAGGTTCTTTACACTCACACTTTTAATGGTTCTGTGGGGAACCAACAGTGGTTCTAACACCTCTTTTTGTTTTTAAGAGTGTAGTAATGCTGGATTTCAGCCATTGCTATTGGAGTTTGCGTTTCTGCTCTATTTTTTAATTGAAGCTAACTCTGTGTTCCTCTGCTGTTCTGGTTTCTCCTCAGGAGCTGTACCCAGCCTTCTGCATCCACAATGGGGGAAGCGATCTGGAGCGCCTCCCCACCGCTAGCACTTGCATGAATCTCCTCAAGCTGCCAGAGTTTTGCGACGAAGACCTAATGAGGAACAAACTCCTCTACGCCATCGAGTCCTCCTCGGGCTTCGAGCTCAGCTGAGACGTGATTGTCTTGCACCACTAGAGAGGTGAAACGTTGTTGCCAGGGCAATGGGGACAGGAAGTGACCGGCTTAGGGAAGGGGCAGGCTTTCGTCTGCAGCAGATCTGCAGTGATTCTCCAGGAATAGTAATGTGTAAAACAAAAGAGAGACATTAAGAACAAAAATGCCTCGAGTGGAACCTCTGACCTTTTGAAGCAGGAGGATGCTCGGACACTCGTGCTGGAGGCTTTTGGGTGAGGACAGGGTGACACCAACTGTTTTGAAATTTTAACAGGACTGAATTTGGATCAGCATCAGTGGATTAAAAGCTGCATCAGTGGAAGCGATTCTACTGCTCAAAACCCTCGATGAGAAACACCAGACATCATAGACGCAGCAGTGCAATCTAATAACATGCGATGCATAATTCACCAAAGATTTTGCTAGGCTATTGTGAGAGTATTTTCAAGTTTTGCAGTGCTAATTTGGATGTTTTAAGAGAGACGAACAAGCTAAGAAGTTAGCTGCTCTCGGTCATGATTGTGCGGAAGATGTAGCTTTGCTAATAAAGACACAGAGGTTAGCTGTACTAACACAAGGACTTGCTAGAACATTAGCCTCTCTAATACAACATCATGCTAAAACGTGAGCCTTTAACACGAGCAGATACTAAAGATTTGGCTTTGCTAGACGATCTGACTGCTAAACACTTCAGCTGTGCTTATATGAGCCTTTCATACAGGTCTGTTACCATTTAGGCTATGCTGTCATTTTAGCTATGCTGGTTTTCATGCTTTATACAGTAGCTAAAGGAGTCATTTTTCAGAATTGAGTTCAAATGCTAAGTGAGAAAATATTCTGAATTGCTAAATATTTTCCACCTTCATGGTTCTGAAAGGCAGCAGCTGTTCAGATTCGTAAGTTTTGATGTATTAGTGGGTAGCCGTTTTTATTTGGGGAATTCACCTGGCAGTTAAAGACTAACAGTGCTGTGCAAAATTGTCAAACTTCATTTATGTCATTTCCAGTCAAAACGGCCAAGGTTTTCAGCTTCACGCAATTAAACAGGAAACATTTAACAGAAGCCTCATAACTAATGTAATATCAAATCTTTCAGTATTTACTGGGTCCACTCCGTATTACAGCTTCCATTCTTTGCAAGAGGCTTTCAGTTTTTTAAAGAAATCTTTACACACTTTTCCAAAGTTCAGTCTTAGAAGTTGGTTGCACTTTCTGCTTCTCACGATCCATTATTCTAAAACACTCTCACTGGTTTTGAGGTCTGGACCTTGTCCGGGCCAGCTCGATTTTCTGAGAACACCAGCAGCTTCTTTGTTTGACGAGCCTGTCTCCTTTTCTCAGCGACAGCTACACATCCTTTCAGACCCACAGCGCTGAGTCGTCCTCTCACAGTGGAAGGATGGACAGAAACACCTGTGGATGTTTTCAGATCTGAAGCAGCTTGATCTTCTCCTCTCTCTCAAAGACGAAAGCTTTAAGTGCTGTTTATCTGATGGGGGCAGTTTTGGTGTCAACCAGGTCTTCCAGGTGGTTGTTAGGAGCCCCATTTTCTCTGTAGCCTTTAATCTTTTTTAATAATTTTTGAACCCTAGATTTGGAACCTTTGACTTTGTCCTTCTTGGAGTGGAGTATCATACCTGTTCTCAGAAATATCTCCAGAAAATTAGCCGTTTTGACTGCAAACTAAGTAAACGAAGGGTGATCTCTGACTTTTGCACAGCATTGAATATTTTTAGAGGAAACATGAAGACTTAAAAGGTTACAGGGAGTAATAGGTGCAATAGGCGCAGCATTTGAGCATTAGTGTGGTAATAAATGATACTCTGGCCCAGGAAAATTCTTCAGATTCCTCAGATAGAAGTAGACTGATGGCATTTTTGTGAACTGATTGATGCATTTGGAGAGCACTGTTAGATGTTAGTACACGGTTTAATGAATGTGTGGTTTTCTCTACGTGAACATCAGACCGTCATGTAAAACGGGACGACTGCGTACGGACAGACTCTGAAAGGGACGTTTGGGCTCAGCATGGTCGTCTTCATTTTGTGTACTCAACATGTGGTGAAAAAAAGTGTGTCACTGGTTGAGCCTCAGCACTGAAACTGAAACAATGTGCAATAACGTACGCAATCATGAGCTCCAAAGCCGTCTGAAAACTGCAAACTTAATATCTATATTCTGTTTTTTTTGCCCCTTTTTCTTTAAAATATATAGCTGTTTGTGTATAAACGATTAAGCAATGTGAACTCTTGTTCCCAGGCTCCAGCATGTGCCTATTCATGCTATTCATTGCAATAGCACTTCATTTTTTCTATGTTTTCTGTCCACTCTTGAATGCTAAGCAATTCTTGCAGCTGCTGCTCCCGTTGCAGACTCTGCTTCGCCCCCTGCTGGAGACCTGACCGCAATGGACATGTGAATATGTACATGTGGACAGCTTTGAATATGTGGCGTTCTCTCTCTCGCTGTGTTTTGTACAGTTTCCTCATCCTTTCTCGAATCAGATAGCCCACCGACTTTAAAGGTTCAGTCAGCAGTTTCCAAGGATACTCATTAAAGGTGCGGTCAACAATGTGAGCCTAAATCTCCCAGCATTTTCATTAAAGGTGGAATCAGAATTGCCATCCTGCACCGCCCAGATTTCATATTGAAGGTGGAATTAGATATAAGATCATATGTCTCCTTGCGTTCACCATTAAAGGTGCCATCAAGATTGTGATCCTACATGTCCTGCATCTGCATTGAAGGTGGAATCAGCAGTTTTAAAAGATGCAGTCAACAGAATGGGTCTCCTTTTCCCCATATATTTATTAAAGGTGGAATCAGTAGTTTAATCCTGCATCTCATTGAATCTACATTAAAGGTGCAATCAGTAGTTTGATCCTGCATCTCATAGAATCTACATTAAAGGTGGAATCAGCAGTTCGAGCCTACATTTCCCAACATGCTTTTTAAAGATGCAGTCAACAGAATGAGTCTACAACTCTTCATATCTTCATTAAAGGTGGAATCAGCAGTTTGGTCCTGCATCTCATAGAATCCTCATTAAAGGTGGAATCAGTAGTTTGGTCCTGCATCTCATAGAATCTTCATTAAAGGTGGAATCAGTAGTTTGATCCTGCATCTCATAGAATCCTTATTAAAGGTGTAATCAGTAGTTTGAGCCTACATCTCCCAACATGCTCATTAAAGATGCAGTCAACAGAATGAGTCTACATCTCTCCATATCTTCATTAAAGGTGGATTAAGTAGTTTGGTCCTGCATCTCATAGAATCATAGTTAAAGGTGGAATCAGTAGTTTTGATCCTGCATCTCATAGAATCCTTATTAAAGGTGTAATCAGTAGTTTGAGCCTACATCTCCCAACATGCTCATTAAAGATGCAATCAACAAGATGAGTCTACATCTGCCTGTATCTTCATTAAAGGTGGAATCAGCAGTTTGATCCTGCATCTCTCAGAATCCTCATTAAAGGTGGACTCAACAATATGATTCCTCATCTTTGCATCCTCATTAAAGGTGCGGTCAGCAGCCCTCCTTAAAATCCTGATCAAAAAAGCCACAATACAACCTGAACCACACACCTGACTGTTTACAACCCCAGTGTTGAGCGTATTGTTTGAGAATTGTGCTGAAACTCGAAACATCCCATGTGTCCTGGATGATCGCATAACACGACTTTCTTGTCCTGAACACACAGACAAAAAAATCTATGTATCAGATTGTATGAAAAATAATTAAAATGTCTTTTTTGGGATTTTATTTGCAACAGAAATCTGTGTTTATTTGATTGAGTTTGTGTGCGCTCGTGCTGAGAAAGTGTGCATGCCTGGTTGAAAGCTTCATTTCTAAGTTTTATGGCCTTTGACATATAATTAAAGAAATATCCAGTGATGAAACATAGAGGGAGGCCGATCTGGCCCGGAGAGGCGCTTTTTGCTGGGCACAAATTAAGGCTGTGCGCGTTTGTCATAAATCTATTAGCCGGAGAAAGTGAGTGTGAGATGAGAGTTTTTTTTTTTTTAATTCATCCTTGGACCATTTCCATACCCCCCGTTCATTTCCCCCCTCTTTCTCTCTTGCTCTCTCGCTCGCTCACTCTCTCTCATGGCTATAGCAGCGGTCAGCTCCCTCCCTGAGCTCAGAAAGGGCTAATTGGGTCTTAAAAACCCGACTTGTCCCGTAGATATGAGGGATTGATCTCAATTATGGGGAGATTTATTTGAGCCTATTACCTTATAATGGATTGCAGCTCGCAAACTTAATGCTACTGGCCGTGAATCATGCCATGAGCTGAGCAGCACTGGGGTATTTCCAAAGGCTTTAAGAATCGTCCTTAAAGCTCCTAAGGTCAACTTATTTTATGCTGGAATACGAGAATCGAAGCGTTTAATCCCAGGGAATTCATTAAGGGTGATGGATGGGCTAAAACTGCTGTTTCACTGCGGTGCCTGGTTTTCCCCTCTAAAGAGAGCCGTATTCACGCATTAATGTTCTTCTTTTCTCCTTTAAGGCAAATCTGTAGAGATCAGTGTTTCTTAGACGTGGTTACAGGTTAGTCTGTTCTGAGAAAACTGACTGTTCATTCACAAATAAATAAGTGAACAAATAAATATTTGCAGCCAAGGGCCTGTATAACAATAACTTTCACTAACATGCCTGTTATATCACCTTGGAATCACCTGTTATATTAAGAATTATATGTAGAATCATAACTTCCTGTTATCTTTTTACTAACATCTTTTATCCTTGGGGTCAGTTCTGGTGGGAGATGTTTTCCCCTCCCTCATGACATGTGAACTAGCAGTGGTTCTCACACTGCTACAGGTATGGTTATATTAAGTATGCTAAAGGTGTGGTTATGCTAGGTTAGGTAGGTTACAAATGTGGTTATATTAGGTAGGTGACCTAAGTATTTTACAGGTATGGTTATGCTAAGTTGTAACATACCTACCTAAGACAAGCACACCTGTTACATACCTGTGTTACAGGTGTGGTTAGGTTAGGTGTGTTACAGGTGTGGTAATATTAGGATGGTGTGAGGCTGTTGCTAAACTTCCTTCGGGATCAATAAAGCATCCGTCCATCGGTCTATCTATCTATCTATCTATCTATCTATCTAATAGTCTCTGTCTATCTATCTATCCATCCATCAGTCTATCTGTCTATCTAATAGTCTATCTATCTATCCATCCGTCTGTCTGTCCATCCATCCATCCATCTATCTACACTGTATTTCCAAAGTATTCACTCACCCATCCAAATCATTGAATTCAGGTGTTCCAATCTCTTCCAAGGCCACAGGTTTATAAAACCAAGCACCCAGGCCTGCAGACTGCTTCTACAAACATTAGTGAAAGAATGTGTCGCTCTCAGGAGCTCAGTGAATTCCAGCGTGGTACAGTGATAGGATGCCACCTGTGCAACAAGTCCAGTCGTGAAATTTCCTCACTACTAAATATTCCACAGTCAACTGTCAGTGGGATTATAACAAAGTGGAAGCGATTGGGAACGACAGCAACTCAGCCACAAAGTGGTCGGCCACGTAAAATGAGCGGATGTTGAGGCGCATAGTGCGCAGAGGTCACCAATTTTTTGCAGAATTAATCGCTACAGACCTCCAAACTTCATATGGCCTTCAGATTAGCTCAAGAACAGCGCAGAGAGCTTCATGGAATGGGTTTCCATGGCCGAGCAGCTGCATCCAAGCCTTACATCACCAAGCGCAATGCAAAGCGTCGAATGCAGTGGTGTAAAGCGCCGCCACTGGACTCTAGAGCAGTGGAGACGTGTTCTCTGGAGTGACCAATGACGCTTTTCCGTCTGGCAATCCGATGAATGAGTCTGGGTTTGACGGTGTGAACGGTACTTGTCTGACTGCATTGTGCCAAGTGTACAGTTTGGTGGAGGGGGGATTATGGTGTGGGGTTGTTTTTCAGGAGGTGGGCTCGGCCTCTTAGTTCCAGTGAAAGGAACTCTTAATGCTTTTGATTTTGGACAATTTCATGCTCCCAACTTTGTGGGAACAGTTTGGGGAGTTTGGCCCCTTCCTGTTCCAACATGACTGAGCACCAGTGCACAAAGCAAGGTCCATAAAGACATGGATGAGTGAGTTTGGTGTGAACTTGACTGGCCTGCACAGAGTCCTGACCTCAACCTGATAGAACACCTTTGGGATGATTTAGAGCGGAGACTGTGAGCCAGGCCTTCTCGTCCAACATCAGTGTCTGACCTCACAAATGCGCTTCTGGAAGAACAGTCAAAAATTCCCATAAACACTCCTAAACCTTGTGGAAAGCCTTCCCAGAAGAGCTGAAGCTGGTATAGCTGCAAAGGGTGGGCCGACATCATATTAAACCCTATGGATTAAGGATGTCACTCAAGTTCATATGCGTGTGAAGGCAGACGAGCGAATACTTTTGAAACTATGGTGTATATAGTAAGTGGAGCTGATAAAATGGACAATGAGCGTAGAAACAAGGAGTTATAATGTTATGCCTGATCAGTGTATGTACAGTATATGTTGTATACAATAAGCAGTTGCCTACAGTTCAAACTCTTTAGAATGAAATATTCACGGCTACTTGAACTGTTTAGTGTATTGTACTGTATTTTCTTTTTTCTTCTCTTTTGGTCTGTACTTCCTCTTTCATCTTTAATAATCAAAACCATAAAACAGTTGTCTGATGATGCTGTTAAACAGAATGTGTTAAAAATGTTCAGCTGCTCAAAGAGAGCCGTATATTTCTTATTCATGGTCCAGCTGAACAGGCTGATGATAACATTCCTGAACCCACATTTGTCAAGCGTGTTGGAGCAAACACACTGATCTCAGATCAGGTCTCATCACTGCAGTGTAGCCCTGTTCATTGCCATGTAAAAGACATAAACTGACTCCAGATCAGCGGTTTTAGACACCTGATGAATGTACCTGGTGAGGTTTGTGTGAGGAGCCTCTCTGTAGTTGTGGAGGAACAGCAGCATTGTGGAATGCAGTAATTTGGTTCATTCAGAGGCTGACTCTGCCACCTGGTGGCCAACAGTGGAAAGTTACTAAACAATACATGGAATACTACTGAAAATAGTCTTTCTATTATAAACTGCTGTTTAGAGGATAAAGATGGTTCTTCAAAGATTCCTTAGTAGAGTAACACTCAAAGATCCCTTAGCATGATTAAAGGGTTTTTTGCATTATGACAGGGTTCATGTCCTGTAGATGGTTCTATATAGCAACTTTTTGAAAAGGGTTCTATATAGCACCAAAAAAAGGTCCTTCTATTGTTACAAGCTTGACATCGTAACCATAGTAGAACCCTTTATGGTGCTATAAAGAATACTTTTTGAAAAGTTGCTATATAGAACCATCTACAGGACGTTCTCCATCAATCTGAAGAACCCTTTTATAATGCAAAGAACACTTTAATCATGCAAGAACCGTTTTCTTTACTAAAGAACCCTGGAAGACTTCTTTTTGAAGAGTATGTATTGTATATTGTATATAAAGTGTATATTGGTTCATATGCAGAGTCATTCTATGATTGTGTCTGTGGGATTTATCATTAATGTCACCTGTGTATATAGTTTTATTTCTTATTTTAATTCTTAATTTAGTTCTTTTCTAATTTAGACAGAGAGACAGACAGATAGATAGACAGATCATCAGACGGACAGACAGACAGATAGACCATCAGATGGATAGATAGATTGACAAACAGATGGATAGGTAGGTAGGTAGGTAGATGGATGGATGGATGGATGGATGGATGGACCATCAGACATACATAGATAGACAGACAGACAGACAGATAGATTTTTAACATGTTTATTAATGAAAAAGAAAATATAGCACATATATAACACATATATAAATGAATTTGCTGAGGGGCGGGGAGTTGGGGGGGCTACACACTACTACACAAAACATTCAAGTACATATAGTGGGGTCCAGAAGTCTGAGACCACTTTAAAAAGACCGATTTTTTCTATTTAAACAAAGCAAAATAAAACGAAAAGTTGTAAAAAAAAAATTTAAATGTAAAGCAAAGAAACCATGACGAGTAAAATGAAGAATACTGAAGATTCTGCACTGTTTCCGGGTCACTAATCACACATAAGCAATGTTGAGACATTAACCATGTTAAGGCCTTTTTTACAGAATGATCAGAGCTTTTTTTTTTGTTAGTCTTATTGCTTTATTGAAGCTCGTGTTCAGACGACTCTCAAGTGGATCTGATCTGCTCACCAGAGGCTTTTACACAAACTTGGGGAGTCCACAGCAGCTCCACTGTCATCACAGCAAGAGGGACAAAATACTGAACCAAATACAAAGAAATTCTGAAATTCATGTTTAAATTTGGTAAGATTCTCCTTTTCACTCAGATTGTTATGCTGATAATAGAATTTGTGTTAAATAAGAAAGGAAAGCAAAATAGAAGCATGTTAACTTATTCACACCTCTGTTTTAAGAGGACTAAACTGATTCTTTATAATGTCTTTTTGAAAGGCAGCAAAATTGGCTGATACCTGAGAACATACACTTGTGAATATTCAACTTTACAGTATAAGATTTATCATATATCCAGTGCATTTCTCTCTGCGGTTTCCCAAAAGACCAAATAGTACATTTACACAGTAAACAAAACTTCACATCAATATTAAGAACAATAAAGCTGAGATTTTGCCAAAATGATTTTCACATATTGACAATACCAAAAGAGTGAAGAACTGTCGGGGAGTATTTGCTACAGAATAAAGAAGCTGGGTTAATCTTATGTTTACATTTTTTAAAAAAGTTTCCAGCTGGGTAGATTTTAACTGACATGTCTGTAACCCTGTCACGTATTGGCTACGTGCTGGTCAGATTTACTTACAGTGCTTTAAACATGTTTTTCATTAGGAAATGCCCTCTCATGGGTCCGGTCATGTGGCAAAACATTGTTTATTGAGGTTTTGTGAATCAGTAATTTTATGATGAAGTAGTGTAGGTAGAAAAAAATAACTATACACTGTTAGAAATAAAGGTTCTGTTCAGGTACATTTTTCGTTCATCAAGGTACAAACAATGTAAATGTTCCCTCAAAGGGACAACAGTGGTTTTTCCAGGGGAAAAGTTCGTATTTGTATCTTTTCATAACCAAATGTTTTAAAACAGAGCAATAAAATAAAAGCCTGGAGACGAGACTTGGTGTGTGGACTAAATATAATTTCAAAGGATTATGGTGCAGTAATGTTCCCTGACTAAAGGTACCGAGATGTACCCTTGAGGGCCCCACCCCAGTGACAGTTTCCTAGCTTTATTTCTGAGAGTGTATAGTGATAAAAATAGACCAGTACATGCGTATGCTCTACTATTCAATCGTTCAAATGGTGGGAGGGACTTCTTTATGTCTTTCAGGAGAAGTGAAACTGAAGTCCAAAGCTTTTCATAAGTAGAATCCAGTTTCTTTTCAGATGCAGTCGTTCTCCAGTTTCAAGCTGGTCCAGGTTTTCCTCTGAGGAACAAACACCACGACTTCAGGTGAACTCAAAAGCAGGGAAAAGGGCCCAGAAACTGGTAATGTCGTTTATTTGCTTATGTGTTATTGGTGAGAGCTTTGTCTCCTTCTTTTCTTTCCATCCTCTTAAAAACTGAGATCTCTCAATTCAAACACTCAATTTGGATTTTAGAGCTTATGTAGATTATTAGGTTTAACTGGAGTAACTTTAATCAGTGTCCACAGTTGTTTTTATATGGTTTCTCTTAAAAATTCACCTAGTCTGTGTAAAACTGTACTTGTGAAGTTATACTTAGTGTTTCTAAATTGCAATATTATTCAACCAGAATTCATCCAACTACTAGTTTTGTTTCATTCAGATTCATTGACATCTCTGTTATGTGAAAAGCTCTACAGTACATCAGTATTGATTTCTTATGACTCACTTATGCAGTCCACAGCAGGCTTCCTCAGATGGTGTAAGAACAAGGGGCATGCAAGTTCAGGTACCACCCGTATAGACCACCATGTCAAAAGGTATTCCAAATTGTGGGGGTGTCCAGTCTTATCCACAAAGGGCCGGTGTGGTTGCAAGTTTTCATTTCAACACTGCAGGGGATCACCTGGTCAGCAGTCTGAAGGCTGAGACCAGCCGATTGAACAAGTGGATTCAGGTGTGCTCCAGCTTATTTGGAGTAAAAACCTGCATGTCTGATGTATGAGTGCACATCATCCCTTACTTTGACCCCTGCCTTTATGAGCCTATGGATTGGCTTAGACATTTCATGCTCAGTTTGTTCCCACTCACATTTAGCCCAAAAATTCTCATGGTTGTCTCCGTATGAGATCACGTCTGGCTCTGCGAGACTACGCCAGAATGAGGGATTGTGACACTTGACTCTGCTTGAGAAAAGAGTCGCAAACAATGATTTTGCTCCATATTATGTTGCATACTAACTTTATGGTTTAGCTTGTAGACCTTTTCAGAGAAATCTCTAAACCAGGTGTATTATAAACCCTCTCTATAATAGCACAGTCACTGTCAGCTTTTCTTTAAATAGCAACGAATGACTCAATTCAATTCAATATATCCACTCTAGACTCATATCCAGCTCTTTAACAAGTATTTGGAAAGAAAATAACAAGGACATCACTTAGTCATTCGTATGTAAGTGAGCTTATATGACATTATGGTGGCCATGTGACAAATTATTCCTTAACGAGAGGAGTTTTTGTAAAATCGGTACAAAAGATATGAAATAGTCACTGGGGTGGTCCCTTAAGGGTCCATCTCAGTACCTTTAGTCAGGGAACATAACTGTACCATAATCCACTGAAATGATATGTTCTAAGCTGTACTGACTCCACACACCCCGTCTCGTCTCCAGGCTTTTTATTTTACTGTTCTGTTTTAAAACATTCAGTTATGAAAAGGTACAAATATGAACTTTTCAACTTATTTAAGGTTCACAATTGGACCTTAAAACCACTGTTGTACCTTTGCGGGAACATTTACATTGTTTGTACCTTGATGAACGAAAAATGTACCTGAACAGAACCTTTATTTCTAACAGTGTATCTTAGTCCAGTCAAAAATCCAAAAAGAATGAATGAATAAATGAATACATAATTACATAATAATAACCATTAAACATAAAAGGCAGGGCTTCACAAAATCAGACAACTGTAAATCAAGTTTTTGAGGGTCAACCATCTTATTTTTGGTCAAAATCAATGTTTCTTTCAAGATGTAATCATATGCATGAAAAAATGAATGTATTTTGAAAATAATACATAGTGATAAAAAATACATCAAAACATGCATGAACTCTACTAATAAATCATTTTATGGTGGGAGGGACTTCATTACTCATCGTGGTTTTGGCTTGCAGCCTTTTTCAGAGAAATCTGAATGGTTATACACACCCTTGATAATTGCACCGTCAGTATCAGCTACTCTTTAATAGGCTGTAGTGGTGCGAGCTGAAACATTAAGTTACAAGTAAATGTGTGTTTGATCTCTCTCTTACGTTCTGGTCTAACTGGTGCAGGTGCTCTTATTCTTGGTCCTGGTCCAGGACCCCCACCCTGCACATTTTAGTGTTTTCCTCTTCTGTTCACCCAGGAAGGGCTTGATAATTAGCTGGTGAGTTCAATCAGATGTGATGAGAGCAGAGAAAACACTAAAATGTGCAGGACAGAGATACTCCAGGACCAGGATAGAGAACCACTGAGCTAGAGATTTGACATTTTTAGCACTTAGTTTTCACAATTATATACACTGAGTTGCCAGTTTATTAGGTACATATGGGCAGAGTAATTGACCTTAATTACTCTGAATGGGGCTTAATATTTCAGCAGGCCTGTCCTAGCATCTTCCAAATGGTTGTTGTTCTGGGATTTTCATAGGTAAACCCACCATGGTTTCACCCAGAAAACAAAAAGACATAGCCTTGATTGACTCTCCCAAGGGTCACCAATCTTATCCATAAAGGGCCACTGTGGCTGCAGGGTTTTAGCCTAATTAAACCAGTACACCTGATTCCACTTCCAATTGGAAATTCAAACAACTGGTCAGGTGAGCTCCTGCTGGGCTGGAATGAAAATCGGCAGCCACACTGGCCCTTTGTGGATAAGACCGGTGTCATCTGTGGCTAAATTGTGGATGATAACAGCCTGTGGATTATAGGAGTCACAAGAGAGTGGCAAGAATCGCATTTCAGCACTGATGTGTGGCATTTACCTCAGAAAGCAAAATTATCAGACTTGGTCTGGAATGGGCCACAGACCGTGAGCCGGATTCATGAAAACTTTCTTAAAAAAATTGCGAAAGTTTTCAAGACAAACTATACGATATTCACAATAGCGTCGGGCAGGAGTAGATAAATTTAGATGCTTACCTCGTCAACTTACAGCTTAAGAGTGTAAGTGTGAGACCATCATAAGGATAAGTTTAAGTTACCCTTCATTAATCACACAACGGAGAAATTCACCTCCACATTTATCCCATCCGTGCAGTGAAACACCACATACACACTAGTGAACACATACACTAGGGGGTAGTAAGCACACTTGCCCAGAGGGGTGGGCAGCCCTATCTACAGCACCTGGGGAGCAGTTAAGGGTTGGGTGCCTTGCTCAAGGGCACCTAAGTCATGTCCTGTAAGCTCAGGGCATCAAACCAGCGACTTCCTAGTCACGAGGCTGGTTCCCTAACCTCTGGCTCACGACTGCCCCACAAATCTTTTAAGAACATAATATTTTCAGGAGCATCATTTTGTTCTTAGAATTATTCTTAAGAAAAAAGTTAAGAAAAGAAAATAAGATTAAGATTCGTAAAAAGTTCTTTGAAGAATAGTAAAAAGTAACTTTTTTCTTAAGAATGAAGTTTTTCATTCAGTTTTTTAAGATGATTTTCTTTCTTAAGACACTTTCGTGAATCCGGCCTCATATGTTGATGTTGCATCTCCAGTGAAAAGCAACATGAGTACATGGAGCCGTCCTGTTTGGCATCAGTAGTATAGTGTGGAGGCAGAAAGATGGTGTTGGGGAAAGTTTTCCTGGCACATATTAGGGCTGTGATACCCAGTCAAGAACATCTGAAAGGCACTGTGCATCTGAACATCATTGCTGACTTAGCTTGTACCTTAAGAGGTCCCCTTTAAGATGGACACTTTGAATATGATGGACCATGTCACAAGGCACGTATCATCACTGGCAACTGTGATCTGCTGGCTGATTTACACAGGTGTTTTTTGGTCTCAAATCTCCCTCATGGTGTCTCTGTGTCTCCTCTGTCAGTCATGTCTTCCTCCAGCAGTCTCCTGTCTGAAGATCAGCTCCAGTGCTCTGTCTGTCTGGATGTGTTCACTGATCCAGTCTCTACTCCATGTGGACACAACTTCTGCATGGTCTGTCTCAAAGACTGCTGGGACAGCAGTTCAGACTGCCAGTGTCCAGTCTGTAAGACCGATTTCAGTAGAAGACCTGAACTATCTGTGAACACGTTCATCTCTGGACTGGCTGCTCAGTTCAAGAAGCCAGTTCAGGTCAAATCCAGCAGAGCTCCAGAGAAACCTGACAAATCTCAGGTGCTCTGCGATGTCTGCTGTGAAAAGAAAAGTGCAGCTCTGAAGTCCTGCCTGATCTGTATGGCCTCTTACTGCAAGACTCATCTGGAACCTCATGAGAGAATCGCTTCATTCAGGAAACACAAACTGATGGACTGTGGAGAACCTGGAGGACTACATCTGCCAGAAACATGAGAGACCCCTGGAGCTGTTCTGTAGAGATGACCAGACGTGTGTGTGTCAGTTCTGCACTGAAGGAGACCACAAGACTCACAGCACTGTTCCTGTAGAGGAGGAGAGTGGAGAGAAGAAGGTGAGAGACATGTAGACAGAATTATTAATACTGTCTCCTGCTGTTGCATTAAAAATCCTTATTTGAGAGCTTATAATTTGTCTTTTTATCTTAGATTCAAATGGGAAAGACACAGGCAGAAGTTCAGCAGATGATCCAGGACAGACTGAAGAAGATTGAGGAAATCAAACACTCTGTTGAGCTCAATAAAGTGAGTCTTAACTGGGTCTCAACAAGGGCGTACTTTGCAATATTGTTAATTGATGATTATAAAAGCAAGATCACTAATTAACTTTTGTCAGTGTACCTAATCCCTTAACTGCCCATGACCCATTAGAAGGTCCAGGGTTCCTTCGGCCTCCCCCTTCAACCTAAGAATAACTGAGCTCATCTGCATTGTTTTCCATTAAATTACTTAGTAAGTCTCATGATGTAATAAATAATGTAACTGAATTTAATGTGTCTCCTGTTAGAAAAGCTCAGAGAAGGAGAAAGCAGACAGTGTGGAGGTCTTCAGAGCTCTGCTGCGCTGCATTGAGAGAAGCCAGGCGGAGCTGCTTGAGGTGGTGGAGGAGAAGCAGAAAGCAGCAGAGAGGCAGGCTGAAGAGTTCATTAAAGAGCTGGAGCAGGAAATCGCTGAGCTAAAGAGGAGAGACACTGAGCTGGAGCAGCTCTCCCACACTGAGGACCACCTCCACCTCCTACAGGTCAGAGTCCCTCTGTTTCTCAATAGTAATGCAGTCCATCACAGGACAGCACTCCCCATGCTGAGGGGTTTCTCCTCTCTCCTGCTGGACTGTAGGTTTACCCGTCCCTCTGCAGCCCTCCACACACCAAGAACTGGACTGAGATCAGGATTAACACTCATCTGAGGGTGGAGACTCTGAGGAGAGCTCTGTCTCAGCTTCAGGAAGAGCTCAGTAAGGAGATGGAGAAGGTTGTTGTGACTGGTACGTGTTTACTAATCAGTAGGAGCTTCTTCTGTGGATGCATGTTTGGTATTTTTCACTTAGGTCACACAGAAAATCTCACATCCTCAAGCATTAAATGTACAGTGAGGGGAAGCATTCAGATACTTTTTGTTATTGAATTAACTTTCAGGATATATATTTACTTCATGACGTATGAAAATCTCTGAAATGTATTTCTGTATGTTTATGCCAGTTTTATCAATGTAATACATACAGTTTACATAAAATGTTGTCCTTAATCTTTTACAAACAGAACTGAAGAGAATTCAGCAGTATGCAGGTATGTGTGCTCTCACTGATCACATGACTGGATATATTTCTTTGGTATTACATGTCATCATGTTTAATATGGGTTTAAATTGTGTGTTTTTCTCTCAGTGGATGTGACTCTGGATCCTGATTCAGCTCATCCTGCTCTCATCCTGTCTAATGATGGAAAACAAGTGAGAGATGAAGATGCAGAACGGAATCTCCCTGGCACCCCAAAGAGGTTCAGTCGTTGTCCGGGTGTGCTGGGAAAGGAGGGGTTCTCCTCAGGGAGATTTTATTCTGAGGTTCAGGTCAGTGAGAAGACTGAGTGGGATTTCGGAGTGACCACAGAGTCCAGTAACAGGAAGGGGGAGATTATTCTAGGTCCTAGGAATGGTTACTGGAGTATGTTACTAAGAGATAAGGGAGTGCATGTGGCTCTGGCCTCTACCTTTGTCCTCCTCTCCTTGAAACAGGCTCCCCAGAAGGTGGGGGTGTTTGTGGATTATGAGGAGGGTCTGGTCTCCTTCTATGATGTTGAGGTCAGGTCTCATATCTACTCTTTCACTGGTCAGTCTTTCACTGAGAAACTCCACCCGTTCTTCAGTCCCTCCCTCAATGAAGGAGGTAAAAACTCAGCACCACTGATCATCACACCTGTTAAAACTTCATAAATAAGATTTACCACAGAAACCTACTGTGGTAACAAGGCTTGACATTTCAGACAGTAATTAGAAACATTAGTAATTCTGAAAACAGAACATCAGCTGTTTAGCTGTTACTAAAACAGAGGTTCTGTTGGACCTTTTTGACTATCAGTCCTTTCTAAACTCTTTTATAATGTAATTATCAGTCTATTTATCTATATTATTTTCATTTTTCATGGTTATATAAACTGTATTATTCTTTTTTGTTAAAGGCAGTACTCAATAAAATTATCTTATATATGTGTAAATCTAGCCTTTTTATAATAATGGTCATGTCATATATTACGTCACAGTATTCATGACTATATATTCATATTCCTTACTTTCTACAAAATTGTATTTTAAATGTTTCCAGTAAATTGAAAGTCTTGCAGCTATGCTGAGAAAATTATCCAGAGATCATTAATACAATACAGTGGCTGAATGTCTGTCACCCGGTTACCAACTCTCACAAGTGAACACTTATTCTACAACAAACCAGGAAACTTTTAACATTCAGAGAATAGGTTGAATGTTTACAGAATGTATATTCCATATTATGGAAACACTTACTAAGTCATAGCCACGACTTAACTGTCTAGTTCCCATGCCTTACTAAGTCGGGGCCATGCATTATTTTTATTTATACGTGATGTCACCAGCAGGGCTCCATAAAAAAGAGCAACATGAGTGTAAATTTAATTTACTCCACATTGCAGTCACTCTCATCAAAAGAAACAGTGTAATAATCTTTTGGAGGAATCCAAATGTACTGTTAAAAGTTTTTTTTTTTTCTTTTCTCAATGCTGCAAAAAATACTTAAAAAGGTGGTTCTTCTTTAGTATAGAACCGTGAGTGCTATATAGAACCATTTCATGCTTAATTGTGTTCTTTGCATGGTAAAATGGTTCTTCAGATTGATGGAGATGTGTTGTAAATGAAGCTTTTTGAAAATGATTTCATATAGCACCAGAAAATGTTCTGCTGTTGTTACCAAGTCAAGGTTGTAAAAACCTATTTAAAATAAATAAGACCTTTTTTTAATATGTAAACATTATGTAAGTTTCTTGACGTACCATTAAGCCCCCTGTATTTTACTCTACCTATGGAAACTAAGCTTCAAAAAAATAGCCTGTTTTGCATCCATTGTTTTTGTGGTATCCCCAAAATGAATGCAATACATATCTGCCTATTCAGCTTACAGCGGTATAGCTTCACCCAGTCATGCTATGATAAGTGTTTCAGCCTGGACTGTTTTTTGAATGAGACACAGTACAATTGATGCAGACAATCAACAAAGGTCATTTACATATATTGGTCTTAAATGTGCAGTAACAAAAATTTTAAGATATAAAGAGTGTTTGAAAAATAGTAATTTAAATATTGAATGATGATTATTTTTTGGTGCAAAACAAACACACAACCATCATAAATGGACCTCAGGAGAAACAATAAGCTGAAAAATAATAACAAAAAATATAAGATATGGGACTTTTAAAATTAGATTCCAGTTCCAAACGACAGTTTACATACCTAAGAAAACAAATAAGGTTGAAATGTTACTCAGAGGAAGTGAAATTAAGTGTAAATACAGAAAGTGCAAAGCTGCTTCACATCCAGAGTCCAGCGCTTTTCATCTGCTCCCAGTGTACAGTTTGGAGCACCAGACAAAATGCACCAGAAAACCTCAAAAGAGAGCAGGAGAATGTGAAAGTAAAACAATGTAAATTTAGTAAAACAATCTTGGTAACACTGTCTATGAATGTCACATTTGTAATCATCTATAAACATATTTATAACATGTTATAATGCATTCAAAAGGCGTTATAAACATGGTTATAAATATTTATAAAAATGAATTACACTGAATTACACTTTACAGCCATGTTTATTATACATTTTGAATTGTTAATATAATGCATTATAAGTAGTGTTAATAACATGTTATACTGTCAGTGCCAAAGAAGTCAGTCCCAGCTTGGAGAGCGTAAAGTAAAGACAAATACAAAGTTTATTTACACCCTGAGATTCCCAGTATTTTATTTCTCAGCACTGGTGCTGTTAGAGCTGCATCTTCGGGACTTCAGTCTTGAGTATTCAGATGCTCCAAACAGGCTGACCAGCCTCGAATTACTGCTACAGTGTGCTTTTCTTAACCAGCGCTCTCACTTTAAATGTTACATTACATCACAGCAAACCAAGTACCCATGAGACCCTCCCCTGAAACCCCTCTGCCATCGCACTGAGCGTGAAGTCACTGAGGAGTGAAGGCCTGGAGAGGGAGAGGCGAGATAGTAGAGTGCTGTCACTGTAATTTGTTCTCTCACTGGTTATAATGTCAAGCGCTAGAAACCTTCCCTCTGTAACACTACAGTACAGTACAGTACAGTAATGCTAATTTCTGCTAGCGTTCTATCGGATAAGCAGTGTTAAGTTAGTGCCAAGCTAACGGTGGTGTACATTGACTCTCCCTCATTGGGTAAAACACTGATGGCAGCTCTAGTTTAAACTCTGACGTTTGAAGCCTGTAATGTGCTTTATTATGTTTTAGTGTTTCAGTAAATTCTTAAGTAAATACTTCAACTTGATTCCTCACTCTTAACACTGGAGGAGGCTTTAGTACAGTACGCTTCACTTTACTTAGAGGGGACAAATACAACTCACGAGCTTGTATAATTTGTTATGAACAGTACTTATAATGCATTGTGTTAACAATTCATAATACATCATAAGCATGGCTGTAATGCGTTTTTATAAATATTTATAGCCATGTTTATGATGCCTTATGGATGCAGTATAACATGTTATGAATGTGTTTATATATGCTTTCAAAGGTGACATTCATTGAAAGTGCTACCACAATCTCTTATACTGCAGAGTTGAAAATGGTTTAGGTCAGCCACTTTGGCACTTTTTCCAGCAGTAGTGTCTGCAGACTAGCTCAATAGCTTCATTGTTAAGTCCAACTTGACAAACAGCTAGACGTTCATATTTCGCTTTAGCATCATAACAGGAGATCTGTCTCTGTCTTTTTATATCATAGAGACAAGCAGTACTTATAGTGTATGTGTAATTGTTAATGATGTGCAGGTCCGGCCTGAGGGACCCGCTAAGGGTGTGCCTGGGGGGTGCTGAAGCATCCCCTGATAATCCTTCAGCAACCCCACAAGACTCCCCTGAAAAATATTCAGATGCTGATTTATATTTTAGATCATGAAAATGTATTTAAGATACCAATTTTCTACATTCTTTCCACATTCCTCAAAATATGCCTACACGCAAGTACTTTGTGTCCCCCGATCTCAGTTAGAACACACAGTAGATGAAAGACATAAGATCAGTCCTGTTCCTGCTGTCGTGAGGTTGTTGCAGTGGGTTATGTCTGGCTAACATTAGCTGTTTAAACATGGAACACTTTCTTATTCCTTTCAGTAGATAACGAAAATGCTGACAACTAAACAGCAAAGATAGCAAGAGTGACACCACCTCAGTAGTCAGTAGGTTACTTCATCAGTTACTGTACTGGCTCAGAGGCCAGTGTGCAGGCCCGTGCGTAGGGACTGAAGAGGAAAAAAGTATAGAGCCCTGCTGGTGACATCCCTCATAAATAACAATAATGCTTGGCCACACCGTATTAATACGTGAGAATGAGATCCTAATGCATGGCCATGATTGAGTAAGGTGTGAGAATGAGATCATGCCTTATTAAGCTGTGGTCAAGGAAAAGCAATCTGGTGTTCGTACACAGCCTTGGCTCTGTAAAATGGAAATAAACACCATTCCAGCCACTCGGCATCAGGGGACATACATGCTTGTACACAGAAAAGGAGGAAGAGGAGGGGCTGCATGCTGAATTCCACGCATCGTCAAGAAGGAGAGATGGCTGAGAAACAGCCAAAGAGGAGAACATCTGAAGAAAAAAGATTGAGAAAGAAGTTCTTAGATCAAGCAAGGGCGTTTCCATGGTGGATAGACCTTCGAAAGTTGACGAGGCTGAAGTTGGCTTCCTATTTTCCTGTTCCACCTTAAATCATGCAGCAGTTCTGTTCTGTCACCTGAATGTAACCGCTGTACCATTTAAAACAGAATGAGAACATTTGAACAAGAAGCTGAGGCGCCTAAATGTAACTGCTGCACCATTTAAAGGTGGAACGGGAAAAGTCATCTTCATCGAGATTTGAATGGCATGAAAAGGGATGAGGAGGTTGCTCTGTTTGTGCTTGACAGGTGGGTAAGGTTAACTTAAATATGCTGTTTCACCAATAATTGTTTTGTCCTGTTTGCTAATGTTTGTGATAGCAACTGGTTAGCTTCACAGCAGCAGCTGTAGTGACAGTTTGCTAACCCACAGTCTAGTTAACGTTAGCTACATTAAAAGATCTAAAAAACAAGTTTGCTAGCCCAGCGTCTTTCGTCTTGCCAATGCAGCCATGAAGTTGGGGGACAGAGCTTCTGAAGGAGCACTGAAGGAAGAGGTGTATTTGTTTTGCTGTTGAATTCAGATGTCAACAGTTGTTCTCCAGAGTTGTATACTGCGCCCCTAAGTCAGTAACTATAAAGTATTAGTACTTTGTTACAGGATAAAGTAGTCACATTACTGTAACAAGCTACTTTATCTTGATGCCTACCCACTCTGCCCATTCAGCAGTAACGCTGTTAATAAATCTACATGATCTTGAGACGCCATCTGTCAATAGTCATAGGGGATGCAACCTGGCATTTAAGACTGAAACAGAGAGAATAGTCCAAAGCATGATCAAACAGTCAAAAGTCAAAAATTGCTGGAAAACAAAGGTCAAAAAACTGAAATTTGGTTCTGAAATGCTGACAGTAAGTAGACAACAAGTCACAAAAAGCAGTGTGTCTATTAACAGAAAATAAGTGTGACATTCAGGACATTGAAAAAATGGAGGGGGGGCAATTGATGACACTGAGACCTTCTAATGCCGCAAATGAGAAACGTTTTAATACCTTCAAAACACTGTTAAACAAACATCTCTCAGCCAATGAGGAATTCTGATGCTTGCAGATAAAGTTGGCATACTTTTCATTTTTGACTGCAGATAATCTTCTTAGCTGATAAGCTGTTAAACCATTGCACAACTTTTCAGTTCCTGTAACTCTTCAGCAATGTACTGAAATATAAACCACATGTGAAGGGTTTTGTGAAGCTGGCCGGTGTCAATTGTTTTAAGTTAAATTCTAATTTTGGAAATATTGTAATATGGTTTTTGGTAATTAATAATAGATTTTGGTGAACACAATTGGTAAATATCTCCTACATTATGGTCAAAACTCATGAAAACCCTGCAAAGTGCTGGGAGTGGCCTCATGATGTCATGAACTATACAGTGCAAAACTGCACCATAACCAGTATCCAGTTCTCTTCAGGCGGACACCATCTCCAGTTTGAAGCTTCTCCAGCCTCCCTTAGAGGAAAACTCCAAGGAAACAGGGAAGAAAGAGATTAGCAGGAAAGGTGAAAAGGTATTTACTACTATTTGATACTGCTGAAATGACTTGATGTTGTTCAGATCATTTCTACCACAAATTGTGTATGTGTTGTAATTTATTTCTTAAATCCAACATCTAAATATTAAGAATGGTTTAAGGTCCATCACTTCTAACACTTACTGTTGTTACCATTTCTTTGAGACCTGTTTTAGCCAGACAGTGTACTTAATGCAATGAACAGGTTAGGAAACAGGTTGAAAAACAAGTTTTGGAACAGGAGAAGCAAGAAATTTTAATCATGTTGATCAAATGCCTTCGGTTTTAACATTTTATGATGACTTTTCTTGTGGCAAAATGAATGTACTGTCTCTGTCTTTTATTAAGTAACTGAAAACAGTCAAGAAAAAAAAAAGGTTTTCTGTGGTATACATTCCTCCTAATGCCATCATTGTGTCTCCTCTGTCAGTCATGGCTTCCTCCAGCAGTCTCCTGTCTGAAGATCAACTCTTGTGCTCTATCTGTCTGGATGTGTTCACTAATCCAGTCTCTACTCCATGTGGACACAACTTCTGCATGGTCTGTCTCAAAGAGTACTGGGACAGCAGTTCACGCTGCCAGTGCCCATTATGTAAGACAGAATTCCCGAAAAGGCCTGAGCTACGTGTGAACACATTCATCTCTGAACTGGCTATTCAGTTTAAGATGTCAGATCAGGCGCAACCCAGTAGAGCTCCGGTGCAACCCAGTAGAGCTCCAGAGAAACCTCCCTCCAAACCTAAGAAGGTTCTGTGTGACTCCTGCTCTGGGGAACAGCTGGAGGCTGTAAAGTCCTGTCTGGACTGTGGAGTATCTTACTGTGAGACTCATCTGATGCCTCATAAAACTGCAGCGAAACTCAAGAAGCACAAACTGATGGACCCTGTGGAGAACCTGGAGGACTACATCTGCCAGAAACATGAGAGACCCCTGGAGCTGTTCTGTAGAGACGACCAGACGAGTGTGTGTGACCTTTGCAGTGAGAGAGACCACAAGACTCACAGCACTGTTCCTATAGAGAAGGAAAGTCAAGTGAAGAAGGTGAGAAATAATTCAATGATCAGATTGAATAAAAGCATTTGCCATGTTTTCAAACCAAAAATCTGGTGTCAGTGGCTATAATGTGTATTTTTGTCATAGACTCAACTGGGGATGAAACAGGCAGAAGTTCAGCAGATGATCCAGGACAGAGTGAAGAAGATTAAGGAAATCAGATGCTCTGTAGATCTCAATAAAGTGAGTCTCAATAAGGTCTTATTCTGTAGTCTTCAGCAGATACTCATTATAATCCACAAAGAATATTACAACTTATAGTGGATCAAACTGCATGCAACTTTTCAAATGATCTCGAACTCTGCACTGTTAGAAAAGCTCAGAGAAGGAGAAAGCAGACAGTGTGGAGGTCTTCAGAGCTCTGCTGCGCTGCATTGAGAGAAGCCAGGCGGAGCTGCTTGAGGTGATGGAGGAGAAGCAGAAAGCAGCAGAGAGGCAGGCTGAAGAGTTCATTAAAGAGCTGGAGCAGGAAATCACTGAGCTAAAGAGGAGAGACACTGAGCTGGAGCAGCTCTCCCACACTGAGGACCACCTCCACCTCCTACAGGTCAGAGTCCCTCTGTTTCTCAACAGTAATGCAGTCCATCACAGGACAGCACTCCCCATGCTGAGGGGTTTCTCCTCTCTCCTGCTGGACTGTAGGTTTACCCGTCCCTCTGCAGCCCTCCACACACCAAGAACTGGACTGATGTCAGGATTAACACTCATCTGAGGGTGGAGACTCTGGGGAGAGCTCTGTCTCAGCTTCAGGAAGAGCTCAGTAAGGAGATGGAGAGGGGCGTTATGACTGGTAAGTATTTGCTGACCTTGTAAAGCTGAGAAGAAGTGTGATTTCAGGAATTTAGGTTCTTGATACCATTTGTTCTGGGCTTGTTAGGTAGAGATAGTAATAGTGTAGAGAAGTCCTACAAATTACACAATAAATTGACAATAAAGCCAAATGATGGACAGGCTGACCTACGGCAGTCATTTTCAATCGTGATGAACGCAGATGGAAACTAGTTGTACAGGTCTGTGGGCGGGAGCACGACAAAACATTTAGGTTACAGGCGGGAGTGGGACAAACAGTGCACATTTTCTGTGGGAGTGGGATAAAAACTTGTGAGAGTGGTGCTAAAAAAAAAATCTATCCCATGCAGACATGGATAGCTTTTAGAACATGTTTTGCAGTATGTTTCTCATGGATCGGTTCTCCTGACCACGCCAGAGCTCAAATAAAAATGCTTTGCTTGACCAACTGTACCAATCTAATGGTAGAGAAGTGTTATTATTTAGTTGTGGATTGTTTAGTTGTGGATTGTTCTCTAGTTAAAAACTCCTTCTAGTTCACTATGCTTTGCATCCTTCAGTGTTAAAGTTACAGTATTGTAGTTTATACCAATAAGAAACTTGTTTAAGCAGAATTTAAATGATGTTGTCTATTTCTCTTGTCCAATCAGAACTGAGGA
Organism: Colossoma macropomum; assembly: GCF_904425465.1. NCBI lineage: Eukaryota > Metazoa > Chordata > Actinopteri > Characiformes > Serrasalmidae > Colossoma > Colossoma macropomum. Next base: position 6,710,309 of record NW_023494805.1, read on the forward strand.
AAATTCAACAGTATGCAGGTGTGTGAACGTCTGTTGATTACATGAATAAATGCATGTGTCTATTCCCTGCTATCTGTTGCAGGATAGTGTTAAATTGGTTTGACTGATGTCTTTTTTTCTCTCAGTGGATGTGACTCTGGATCCTGTTACGGCAAATCCTTATCTCATCCTCTCTGATGATGGGAAACACGTGGGATTTGGAAACATACAAGAGAATATTCCCAACAACCCAGAGAGGTTTGATCGCTGTCCCTGTGTGCTGGGAAAGGAGGGGTTCTCCTCAGGGAAATTTTACTATGAGGTTCAGGTCAGAGGGAAGACTGCCTGGGATTTAGGAGTGGTCAGAGAGTCCATTAACAGGAAGGGGGAGATTACAGCTTGTCCTAAAGTTGGTTACTGGATGATGTTTCTGAGAAATGAGACAGAATATGCTGTTGTGGACAAATCATTTGTGCCCCTCTCTCTGAAACAGGCTCCCCAGAAGGTGGGGGTGTTTGTGGATTATGAGGAGGGTCTGATCTCCTTCTATGATGTTGAGGCCAGGACTAAACTTTATTCTTTCACTGGTCAGTCTTTCACTGAGAAACTCTATCCACTATTCAGCCCTTATGTGAATTATGGAGGTAAAAATTCAGCTCCACTGGTCATCACACCTGTTGAACAGTGTAAATGAGGTTCATTTACCCCTTAAACCCAATCAGTCACATGTATCCTAAAACACATTACACAGTTAATCAATGAATGAATGAATATATAAAGTCACGATTTACATCAATGGATGCATCTCTAGGTTTGTAACAGTTACTTTCTGTAAAGGATGCATGCATTTTATTCTTCACATCAGTTTAAAAGAATATTCATAAGCCTTTTTTCACATGCATACAATCTCTTTCATGCATACACACATATGTAACAGTTCCTGTTACTATCTTTGTAATGCTATATATGTTAATATTATCTGTTAATTATACATGATTGCGTTCTCTAAAGAAAAGTTTAAAGGAAAAAAATTCATTGCCTTTCGATCCAATGTTTGGACCACAACAGTTTTGAACCCATTTTTAAAGCTGATTGTGTTGCCTTAAAATGATGAAATAATACTGCACTCTGAATAAATACAAAATGTTCACCAAAATCAAAAAAATAGAAAAAAGCTAAACTAATTGAAAAGATTATGTCGTTTAAATGTTGAGAATTATTCTCATTATCTATTATTTTGTGCTCAATCTGATTTTCTCTCTAATACTTAGCTTGTGTTGTCTGTTATCTATATGCTGTCCTATACTTTAAGCTTTTTTATTTTAGTAAATAGCTTAGCTGCTAACAGCTAAATGCTGTTATTTTGGTCTATTTGACTTTGTTAGAGTAGTAGAAGGGCCACTTTGTTGTTTTCTTGGACAAATACATTCATGCTTTAGAAATAAATAAAAATCTTGACTCATATTTTTCTGACTCGTATTTGTTCTGTTGGTTGGAGAGGCTGGGCATCAGCAGTTTAATAGTGGGGCTTACCGAGGCCTGCATCATCCAATGTGTTCTTTGGGCCCGTGCTCATGGGGGGTGTGCCACTATGGTGCTGCACAGGTCTTGTGTATCACAAAAATTCATTGACCACCCAAAAAAGATATCCAGGTGGGGACCCACCAAAATTCCTGTCTCAAGGAGTGCCAGTGTCCAGTTTGTAAAGAGGAATTACCTAGAAGACCTGAACTATCTGTGAGCATGTTCATCTCTGGACTGGCTGCTCAGATCAGTCAGAAGTCAGGTCAGGTGAAATCTTACTGCAGGACTCACCTGGATCCTCATGAGAGAATTGCTTTATTCCAGAAACACAAACCTGGAGAGAGAACCTGGAGAACTACATCTGCTAGAAACATGACAGATTCCCAGAGCTGTTCTGTAGAGTGATCCATGCTAGTCCCACAGCTTGCCCAGAGCAGTGGGGAGCCCTATCCACAGCACCCAGGGAGCAGTTGGGGGTTAAGTTAGTCACATACTGTCGGCTCAGGGGATCAAACCGGCGACCTTCCGGTCATTAGGCTGGTTCCCTAACCTCCTCAGACAGACCACAAGACTCACAGCAATTGTGTGTCATGTTTCCAAAATAACTAGTGGATTGTGATTACCTGAGCGACCCAACAGGGACACAAAATCATTTTGCCAAGGTAAAGAGGTGCAAGACCATAAAGAGTTTTAATTGCTAATTAACTAATTGTAAAATCAATTCTAAAAATCTAGGTAGCCAATGAAGAGATTTAAGAGAAGGTGTAAGGTGATCTCTCATTCTGCGCTTCTGAGCAGTGTTGCAGTACACTCTTAAAAAAGATGGTTCTTCAAGGGTTTTTTAGTAAAGACAACGGTTCTATATAGAACCAGGAACTCTCAAAGAACCATCTGCATGATTAAACGATACTTTGCAGGGTGAATAGTTCTTCAGATTGATGGAAAATGTGTTGTAGATGGTTCTATATAGAACTTTTTTTGAAAAGAGTTCTATAAAGCGCCAAAAAGGGTTTTTCTATTGTTACAAGCTTGACATCGTAACAGTGGCAGAACCCTTTTTGATGCTATATAGAAGGGCTCCAGCCCATGTTCTAGCTCCATTCTCCAGTCCTGCTTCAGTCCACAGTTTGGCTCTTTGTGCCAGTTCAGTTCCTGACAGCCCATGTCCTGTCCCTGATCCATGTCCTGTCCCAAGTCTTTTTCTTGTAGCCTGTCAAGACTTTCTGACCCAGTCCCTGTTAGCAAATCCATCTTTGTCACGGTCCCAGTTCCCTTCTCTGCACCAAATCCAGTCTCCTATTCAGTCTTTTGTTCAATACCATGTTAAGGCTTGCATCAGTTCCCCTTTCCAGACCCCCTTCCCTGGTACTGTCCCTGATGCTAGTCCTTATGCTTCTTATTCACACTGGTAGTACTGAAACATTTGAAAATGGGGTATGTCTCCATCAGAATGTCAGGTTTGAAATTTTCAACTACAAAGGCTATATGACTGGATTATTCTTAGCTGCAGCACATTTTGTAAAATACAATTACTGGTACAGTTCTCTGTGTGTGAAGGAGTAGCGGGATTACAGGATGTTTCTGAGGTGTATGGATTGGCTAGCATGGTGAGAAGTTCAACCATTTTTAGATCTTATTCCTCAGAGTAAATAGAGTTGATCTAAGAAGTGATTGGGTGAGCTGCTGCTTGTCTACTCTTTTGCAGTCTAACAGCAGGTAAGATAGATTGTAAAGCAGATTTGCTGTGAACATTCACAATGCAGTTTAGGATGATCTTGTTAAAACTATTATTACACTTACATTACACTAATCTCCAATGATTAAGGCACCCAAGAGACCATGTACCCCGCCCAGGAGGGGATTACCGAGACCTTCCCCTGGAGCCAGTCCTGGGGGTAGTGTTCCTTGGCAAGCACCTGGTGGCCGAGTAGCCCATCTAACCCAGCTCCCGAAAAGGCAATGTGGTGGGACCATGTGGGCCCACTACCCGCAAGGTCAGTCATGGGGGACCGGTGCAGTGCCGTATAGGAGATGGGAGATGGTGGTGAGGTCCTTTGCGGCATGGACCCCTGCAGCAGAAACTGGCTCTCGGCATGTGGAACGTGACCTCACTGGGTGGGAAGGATACAGAGCTTGTGGGGAGGTTGAAAGGTACCAACTAGAAATAGTCGGGCTCACCTCCACCCACAGTGTTGGTTCTGGAACCGGTCCCTCTTCTACTCAGGAGTTCTCACCTACCTTGTGGTGAAAGGCGCCAGGTGGGCGTGGGGCTAATCACAAGTCCCTGGCTGGCTGCTGTGCAGTTGGAGTTTGTGCTGGTGGATGAGAGGGTCACCTCAATGTGAATTAAAATCAAAGGGAGTAAAAACTCTCACTGTTGTGTGTGCTTCACCAAACAACAGTTCCGAGTATTCAGCCTTCTTGGAGTGAGTGCATGGGGTTCTAGAAAGGGCCCCACCAACAGACCCCATAGTCTTGCTGTGAGACTTCAATGCTCATGTTGGCAGTGACTAGGAAACCTGGAGGGCGTGATTGGGAAGAACGGCCTGCCCAATCTAAACTCCAACGGTGAATTGTTATTGGACTTCTGTGCTAGTCACGGATTGTCCATAACGAACACCAAGTTGAATACCGAGTGTACTTGGTAGCAGAGCTCCTTGGGTTAAAGGTCAATGTTCGACTTGATGTACTTTCATCTGCCTTGGGACCATATGTCCTGGATACTCTTGTGAAGAGAAATGCTGAGCTGTGAACCGATCACCATCTGGTGGTCAAATGGATTAAATGGCAGGGAAGACCGGTTGTCAGACCAGGTAGACCCAAGGAATTGTGAGGATGTGCTAGGAACGACTGACAGAGGCCCCTGTTCGAAATTATTTTAACTCACCCCTCCGGGAGAACTTTTCTCATATTTCAGAGGAAGTAGGGGACATGGAGTCCAAATGGACCCTGTTCAAAACCTTTATTGTGGAAGCTGCCAGGCGAAGCTGTGGCTAAAAGCTTGTTGGTGGCTGTCAGGGCGGCAACCCAAGATCCCCCTTGTCGACACCAGTGGTAAGGGAGGCCATCAAGCTAAAGAAGGAGGCCTTTAGGGACTGGATGGCCCAGAGGACTCTCAACTCAGCAGATAGGAACCCATGGGCAAAAAGGGTGGTAGCGGCACCAATGGCTGAAGTAAAATCCAGAACGTGGGGGGAGTTTGGCAAGGCCAAGGAAAAAGACTTTGCGGGGTGCCAACTGAGCTTAAGAAAGAGCTGTTCTAGGCTGTTCAGGAGAAGAAATATACAGAAATCTGTGTATTTGTATTTTTTTGTTATTCAGTGTTCTTCCGAAAAACCAAAGTATGTACTTTCAACACAAGGTAAGTGGTTTAGACAGTAGTTTGTTTCAGTCATTTTGTAACGTTTACCTTCTATATTACGCCATAGCTAGCTACCCTTTTGCAACTTGTTCTGAAATGGCAGCACCGAAGTAAACAATGAGGTTCTTTGTACAAATGTGATGTGTTCCAAGTATTTGTTCCTAGTAAGAAATACCGTCTGCCTTAGAAATGTTATATCAGCTTTACACTTAAAAGCAGTCTCCTTTTTATTGTTGTTTATTTGAGGGAATTAAGATGAATATAATCTAGACTTCACATGTGAATGTAATGCGGAAATGCATGTTCTGGAGCTGCAGATAGATTTGTGTATTTAATAGCATTGAACATACAGTAGGCATTTTCAAATTGGTAAACGGTTCAGAATAAAATTTGCATCTCAGTCTGATGACACATTCACTTCTTCCTTGTCATTCTAGACACACAGAGAGAGAGGGAGAGAGAGAGAAAGAAATAGATCAACCATCTCCAGCCATCATACAGCCATCCACTGTTATGATGCTGCCTTGTGCACAGCTCAGGTTCCTGTAGGTCTGAGGCCGAGAACATGTACATTATGCCTCAGTTATGTGGTCTTCAGGCAAGAAAGTCGAGCTTATACACACGTCTTTGGTCTAAAATGGACTGGATGACTGTCCATCTGTACAGATCTATCGGACACTATCAAGCTTGCAGTGTTCAGGCGCAGCAGAGGCAGCAGCTCCAATATTGTTTGCGACGGGGCTGGATGTGTCCCCCATTTTGACAGGCCTCCTGACTCACGTCCAGTATTTCCTCAATCTGTGCCCTTGACAGACCCCTTTTCCACTTCAGTAGGGCGGGTAGGTGCTCCTCACTGCGAGACATTAGAGACACACCATCTTTGACACCTTTGAATGTGACAGTGAGTAAGGATCAGTCGACAGGTGTGAGACTGAGTTTACCTCTCATTAGGGAAGTCTCTGTACAGCGCTGCACAGATGAGCTTCAGAGAATTTACATCATTGCACCCCAAAATCTCACCCATCTTCTGCAGGAACCTTTTCTGCTCATCATCACTGATGCTCTGCTTAAAACAGACAAACATGACATTCGCTTTACATCACAGTGTAGATTACAGTTACATACAGTATACATTACAGTTTAAAATCCAACTTGCTGTAAGTCCTAACTGATGAATAGGAGAACACAGGATATGTTGTCACACTTTTCACTCTGGTTCTCTTATCTTACAGAACAAATCGTTTTTAGCCAAACCTGGCTATAACAAAAGCCCTGGGTGCACAAAACACTGTATTCATTTCTAAGGTATAAGGAGATAATAGGTTTTTAATACATATGCATTTGTAACAAACAACCCTATGGTGGGTTTGGTTGTCACAATAGTTATATCCCATGTTGAACCTATCATGAAAGAGAAATCCAAAGACTTTTCTCTTCAGAGAACAACAACATTTTAAGAATGTTTCATGTGAATCAAATCTGATATCAGATTTATATATTTCATTTGATTTATTCGTGGTCATTTACCGTAATTTATCATTTTTTTCAGAAAAATTGGGCCTAAATGGAATAAATCAGGGGCCTATCTTTAGGTTATATACCTACTTTACAACCTATATATACTATATACTATATATACAGCTTAATCTGTGGTGAGCTTTTCTGTTTATGCCTCAAAGTAAAATTCTAGTGACCACGTTTTAACTATTCCCAAATAATGAACAAAAAGCTTTTGGGAATAGTTAAAAAAATATAAGGTAAAATATAAAGTTTACTTTGTGGCATAAACAGAAAAGGTCACCTCAGATTAAGTTGGAAAGAAATTAGGTATATAACCTAATACATCCCTCAATGCTTAACATTACAGAAATGTATTTGTTTTGGGTACTATTTGGACTTGAAACTATTTATCAATCGTTTTGGAAGTTCGCTTGGTCTTGAAATAATTAGACTGAGTTTTGAGTTTTGCAAATTTTATAAGGTTACATTCTGATAGGTGGAGCTTCTTTTGAGAATAGTTACACTTGAGTAAGATGTCATTTAAAACTTGCAGTTCTTACCAGTTCTGTGAAGGTGGAATGGAAAAGTTCAGCATCTCTCATCATCATTGCCTCTATATCGCACCATGTCCTTTCCAGCTGTTTGCGCTTTCTCTGCATTAGACGATGCAGGTATGCCCTGGTAACACTCTGGTATGCTGCATTTACAATGTGCTAGAGAACAGAGAAGCGGTTGGATAGTGAATTGTTGTAAAGTGGATTCTGGACAAAAATGTGTTTTTTTTTTGTTTTGTTTTGTTTTTTTTTGAGTCTTCAGTCAGGTCTCATATACTTTGAATTCAAATTCTAAACCTTTTGTGTCTCCTCTCCCTGTTCTGTTTGTGGTAAAGGTGCAAGCATGTTTCGAATCATGTCCCTCAAGTCGTGTATGTGTGCGTCCTCTCCCTTGAAATACTTCTTTAGATGATCCTAAAATGTTGGAGAAAATAAAATCTTTGAAAATTCAACAGATTGCATTTACTGTATCGCAGTACAGGCCCAGTCCCAAATAAGAACTGTTATAGTTATTTGTTATAGACAGTATAAACATGCATATGGCTTTATTGTGGCTTCCACCACAGTAGAGAATGAAGAAGCAGTTGTTTTGGAGAATATATTACAATCTTGATGCTTTAACACATTACAGAGTTGAGGCAAACCTCTGCTAGGCCTGCAAACCACTGCAGTACAATGGACGAAACTTGAGCCTCCATGTTCTCCAACATCAGGAGAGTGGATGAGTCTGTGTTATTGTTTGAATCCACGATTTCGAGAGCATATGACCTGCAGCAAAGGAAAACCATGACAAAAAAAAAGTCTATTACAAACATATGCTCACAAGTTACACGTTAAAGTCATGAAAAGCTGCTCTCTTGTTAAAGATAATTTAAATATCAAGTGAAACGAAACGTAGGACTATCTTTAAAAGGAGCAAAAGAACAAATTCCACCATTGACTAATCATCATAAGAGAGAGATTTTAAGCTGACAGGGAGTTAACTAGACAGTGAATTGACTTTTATCATATAATGTCAGGCTCAAATTGTGTTTTTACAGGTCTAATGTAAAGACTTCAAATAAGAAATTAAATAAACAAATCAGCCCAACAGATATTCCCATGACCTAATAGTGGCATTTTCATAGACATCATTGTCTTGTTCTGCGGATCACCTTCCAAACTCACCGGAGGTGCTTACACGTGTCCATTATCCTGAAGAGATGGAGTGGATATGTTTCACTGGACTTCTGGGCCTCCAGATGTATTTTCTCAACATTCACATAACTGAGAGGAAACAGCTGTTATCATCTCAAAACATCAACACAAGTCCTGTAACAACTGCAGGAGGCTCTAGTATAATTGTAAGTAATTGTGTGTGGTTGACTGTGTGCCTGTATTTCTGGTTCAGTAAATTAATATATATATATATATATATATATATATATTAAATATTCAATATAAAGGACTTGCCTCTCTACGAAGTTGTTAAGTTCATCACAGCAAAGTCTTTGAACAGCTGACCTCAGAGTCTCGCTGATTCTTTTTGATCCCTGAAGAGCAGCATTCAGACACTGGAGAGAGAGAAGGATAGAAACATATCTGAAGTCAGTGGTTAGGCACAAAAAACGTCCTGTAAACGTGCATTTCATGGAATATATGGGACCAAAAGATAAGAATCTCTCTTCATTTAGTACCTGTATAACATCCAGATGGACTTTAATAAGATCCTCTTCAGTTCTGCAATCATCAGGATCCTCACAGTACAGCAGGATGTTTTGCAGTGTAGTTGAGATGTGCTCCTTAATGAGTGTGAGAAACTTCTGCTTTGACTTCTCAAACCATTCAATCAGTAACAGAGGGTCAGATTCTCTGAGAACACAGTCCTGGGTGTCGGGGCTTTTTGGAAAAAGAATGAAAGAAACTGTGATGTTGTGCAAAGTGGTTTAAATGTATACTGTCAACATTGTAACAGAGTCTCATATCTCTGTGTTACTTAATAGAAGACAGATTTAACTTCTTTACTTCACTGTTTGTTAATGTGCAGAAATGTCAGTCATCATGAAATGATCACATAATGCAAATGGCAAATGGTTTTTTCTAATGATGTAAAAAAATAAAGAAAAAAAGTTATTTGGTTTTGACATGACAGTGATCGTTTGCAATATCACAGAGTGATATATTATACAATAATAATTTTGCTGCCTACCTAAAGTAAGTTTGCTTCACCCACTGTAGAAGGACAAAGGCCTCTTTCACTGAGGAACTTCTATCTATAAACAAGTCCAACACATAAAAGAGGCGGCGATTATAGCTGTCAATCAGGTAACTCAGCAGTCCTGAGTTCCCTAAAACAGGAGCCAAGCGATTAACCTCGCTGTATGCCAAACGCAGAGCGTCTTTCAGGTATTCAACTGTCTGTACTGGAGAATAGTTTGACCCCTCTGGTGGCCAAGCGGGAAAGTGGTTGCCTACAGACATTTTTACGATCTCAAGGTAGTTTCTCAACCAGTTTTGACAGTAGCTGCTTCCTTGTCTCTCAGGCATCATACCATTCATTTTTGCCCACTGTTTAACCCGCTCAGCAGCATTCGTCAGCTTCTGTGACCTTAAATCTCCCAGAATAACATCTCTGAGAATGGAGAGGACCTTCTGACCTTCATCTTCAAGATCCTGAGCTTGTATCCCAGGTTCTGCTCCAGACAGGTCTGCACTGTTCAGGTAGTGACCTTGTATTCTGGAATCTCCTGTTGGACGCAAGTGGATTTTTTGTTTATGATCATCTGAGACGTCACACTGCCTTTTCAAACTTATTCTTTTTCATGCACACTTGATAGATCTGGAATAACTGTGCTGTCAATGCAACTTTTAAGTGTAAAATAAGTTTGTAATCCTTCGTTTTCATTATGTTTATTTGTTCCGATGCAAAGCTACAAGTAAACCAAAAGTTGTCTTTATTTCCATCATTATAAAGGCCACAGCATGATTATTCACTTGCAGTACCTGAAAAATTTAAATTCCAAATAAATGAAAAAATGTCTTACCATCCACAAGTTCATTGAGCTGTGAGTTCATGTTGCTCACCAGAGGTCTCCTGACATCTCCGTCCCTTGTCAAAGTTCTTCTGTTTAAAATGTTAAAAAACTTTTCTACAAACTTTGGCATTGTTTCTGTTTCTTGCTCCTTTTGTCTCCAAAGCAGATGGTCTAATGTCAGTGTCAGTGTTATCGTTTAAATTTGATCCGTAAAGATTTTAATGACAATTCAAATCCATCTGATATAGTTGAGCCACACAGATGGTTTGTTTTTAGTTTTGCCACTGTACACCTGATATTCCCCAGAGAAGGTAAAGAGATATGAATGACACGCCCACTTCATGCAAGCCACACCCACAGTGCTATACTTTCACAATAACCTGATGCTCTGTTTGTTCTTCTTTCCAATCCAAAATTCCCCTCAGTGTTCCCCCAGCTTTCCCCCAGTATTAAGAGAGGCAAGTGTTTTCTCAGATAAAAGATGTGTAGACTTGTTCAAATAAGGAAAACATCTCATTTAGTTCAAGTTCAGTTTAAGTTTCAAACTGTTATGTCTTAAAGAAAGGGACTAGGTATAAAAGTCTTAGCCGCACTGTGATTATTTTTTCATTTCAGCAGCAGAATGTCATAAATTCTACATTTTGAGAGAGTATAAGTCGTAGATGAAAAGCATTTTGAACAAAATCATAGCAATTTGATTTCATTTGGCTTTAGCACTGTACAGTCTATAACCTGATGTATGTTTTTCTCTCATGCAGTCAAGTGCCATTATACAGTCCAACACAATACTGTAAAAACAAAAATAATCAAGGACATGTATATCTGAATCAGCTCCACTGGCAGCGTGAATATTCTCTCTGAGCTCATTAGGAATGATTCGGAAAACTCAATGTAATTAAGGAATGGCAGCATTCTGGAATGACGGAGGTTGTGTGTCAGTTTTTTCACATGAAAAGTCAGCAACTGGACGAGTATGAACCGACGGAAAGGCCCAATCCAATTTCTTATTTTTACCCCTACACCTTGTTTATGAGTGTCATCTTGCCCCTCAGAACTGAGTCACAACAGATAGTGGTTGAAATCTTCCCCTACAAAAAAGGACAACCCTCAATTAAAAAGGACATTACTTCATCAACAGCTACTAGCGCTGCTCTGTAGGCGACCCTGCCAGTCTGCAGTGACAGCAGAGGAGGGTAAAGTTCAGCTCCTCACTGCTGGGCTTTAGTTACATTTAGGGCATCATATGCCTTCAAAGAGGGGGAATTATTTATTATCACCCACCCCTAATTCTTCAGTGATATGAAGCTGAAGTCAGATATTCGCCAGCTTCTCATTCAAATTTTCTCATTCCACCTTAAATGGAGCAGCAGTAACATTCTGGCGCTTCAGGCTGGACTATTTAAGGTGTAACGGGAAATTTAGCTAGCCAGCTAACAAGATGTTTGCATAGTACTAGCGATTTTTTAATGCTTGTTATGAAGAAAAGGACCATAATACGTTGAAACAACATTAAACTATGAGAATACAGTGCTTATCATAATTTGTTAACAAGGAAAATTCTCACAATTGTGGGTTTTTTTGGTCTCTTGCTCAGCCATCTTGCTGGTTTTTCTTTTTTTTTCTTTTTTTTTCCTCATAACGCTCCATTTGGAGTGAGCCTCTGAAAATCCTCCGTTTGAAGGGCGATGTAGCCCTAACACTTCGCCCTACCCCTCTATCTCAACAACAGTTGGGACACTCTACCCCTAGACATGAACGCGCAAAACAGAGGGCTAAGGGCTAAGTGGTAGGGGCAAGGGGTGAAATGCGATTGGGCCTAAGTCACTGTTTTTACTTCCATTTGTGGGATTGATTAACATAGTTATTATACAGTTGATTCTCATATGAAACAGCTTCCCTGAACATGTTCCAGTCTGTGTGCTCAAAACAGTCCTGAAGTGCTGAGATGGCCCCTCAGACCAGATTCTCACCTGTTTCAGAACCCGCAGGACACGCATGGGCAGAGGTATGCAAGCTGGATGTGTTTCCCTGTGGGTGGATTGCATAAGAAATGAAGGTGGCAGTAAGAGAAACTAAATCTGCCATTAAAAACAATGAGAACTCATTTCCTTGTTGTAACTTTCCCTTTTATGTTTTACTGTTTATTATATTAAACATATTAGATTAATGTAAGTCAGCTTAAACTGATATATTTCGCTTATTTTTGTGTACCTTTAGCCAGCTACTGCAAAACTGTTGTGGTTGGCATGTTAGCACATTAGCTAGTGGGTTAGATCATGGTTAGTGCATTACCATGTTAGCTAGCATGTTAGTTAGCACGTTAGCTCAGGTATAGTGCAGTACATAGTGCATAACATATTAGCTCAGGGATAGGGAGTTAGCCTGCAGTTAGCTCAGGGCCAGGGCCTTCGCTCACAGGTATTGTGTTAAATTGGGGATGGGGTTTTAGCTTGTGATTAGCGCTAACATGGAAATGCTGTATAGTAATGCTGTCTAGTATTGGCAATAGCTTTCTAGCAAAACACGAAAATGATGTCTTAAATGCCCACACAGGTCAAATAACCACTAAGAACTAACAGTGTAATCAATAACTGGTTTGTATGAAGGTTCAAAAGCAAATGTTTAAGCTTGCTGCTACATCTTTGCTTGTTTTTTGTTTTACTGTGGTTTTATATTGTATGTTCATTTTATCTTGAAGGGCCTAAATCCAACAACGAGAGCTCCACTGTAATCATTCTTGGTAAGGAATGTATGATACTACCTTAATACCTTCACACTGAGTTGCCAGTATATTGTACCTTCAGTCATCTGATATTATTTCAGGTACATCAAATATATTGTCACTGTAAGTTTTCAGAATTGGAAAAAAAAGTTGCATTTACAAACGAGTGGGAATTTCAAGATGAATGTACCAACAGAAATATTCCAAAATTATTTGGAAAATTTCCTTTTTTCTTTTACTCACACTAAAGGTGAGAAGACTTTTTTCTCCTCCTATAAATTTAACATTTTGGAGGTATGATGTTTTGTCCAAACAGCAGTGATATAAATGCACTTTGCACATTTCAAATTAAAGCTTACATCTAAGATATACACATATACGCTGTTTTTTCATAGCTGTTATGGAAACACATTTGTTTTCTCATTTCCAAAGAAATCATAGTTTTATTCTGAATAAGCTATAAGTATGAATATTACATTTAATCAGAAAAATTCAAAAGATGTTTATCTGAGGTATAACTACATAATTTACCGTACGTATCACACTTAACGTAGTTCGGTTTGACAGTAGTGTACATATGAAAACAGCACTCCTTTTTAGACAACATACTTTGTTAAAAAAAAAAAAAACGTTTAGTTAGAGATTATAGCTCATCTTTAGAGTGAGATATATTTAAAATGGTGGCTTTATAAAAGAAGGCAAAAACATTCTTAACTTTTAGTATAAGTTGATATTGTAGTATTTAGGAGTTCCATTGCTCTGTTTTTGCAGGTTTGGAATGTTTAAGTTAAGGGGGCACCTGATCCAAAGGCCCCCATAGGGAGTGGGCCTCTTAATTCCAAATAGATGAGATCCTTGTGATAAGGACCATATGTTCTGTCTCTTTTTTCAACAACAAGCAGCCTATATAAGCAGATGGGATATTCTGGTTTACAGGGGACATTTAGAATTGGCACGGATCCCCTCTCAGGTACTTTATAGCGCTTGATATACTGTTTTACTTTGTAATAAACATCTTATACAAGTAAGGCAGGTGTCAGCGGAGTCTCCTTCATCATCTTCACATCATCGCTACTTAATAAACAACAAGAATTTGGCGTCACAAACTTCGGCCGTGTTGTGGCCTCCTGCGTCGCCGACAGCCTTAGCACACTAACTCCCGCACCTGGCCGGCAATTCAGTTGTGTGCTGGTTTTTTCGTTGAGGCTGTTGGGTGTTTGCTGTCTAGTCGCACCGTAAAGAATTGTGTGCGTGCGTGCCATGCTGTGTTGATGTTTGGAGTGCTTCTCCGTTCTAAATTGGGGTTTATTGTGTTGTGAACGCTGCAATAAAAGGGGGAGTATAAGAGAGAAAAGGAAAGCTGATGTAAAAGTGTAGAATAGCCTAATTAGTAACGATAAGGTGAGCTAAATAACACCATGCGAGATTAATGAAGGTTGGGCCCTTATCTTCTTAACGGTAAGACATGTGTATATTGGTCACTGCATGAAAGTTGGCTTAGAGAAATAGTCAGATCAGAAAAGGGAAAAAAGTGAAAAGTAACAGCCCAGGGCCCTGGGGGAAATTAGATTAATGGTAAAAAAGAGGCGAGAATAAGAGAAGAGAAGAGTTAAAGAGAAATAAGAGAAGTTAAAGAAAATAGAGAAGAGAAGAGTTAAAAGAGAAAAGGAGCCGCAGATTTGGACCAAAGCCCTCTGGGAGGCGGTTTTAGACGGGCCTAAAATCCTGGAAAATCACTTGGTGAATTTCGGGTCTGTTCTAAGGAACTGGAGGTGTGGAATGGAAGATTCAATTGTAAAGTTCCCACTCGAACGCTAGTTCACGAACAGTGTCTGAAGCAGCTTTTTGTTGAATATTCACATCTCATAAAGGTAGCATAAATTTAGAAGGAAAAGAGAAAAAGGAGACAGAACATATGGTCCTTATTAAAAGGATCTCATCTATTTGGAATTAAGAGGCCCACTCCCTATGGGGGCCTTTGGACCAGGGGCCCCCTTAACTTAAACATTCCAAACCTGCAAAAACAGAGCAATGGAACTCCTAAATACTACAATATCAACTTATACTAAGAGTTAAGAATGTTTTTGCCTTCTTTTATAAAGCCACCATTTTAAATATACCTCAAGAGTAGTCAGCCTTTAGCTCTGACCACAGAGCCACTGTTGGCTTACAGTTTTCATTGATAGTAGGGCCACATTTATTCTATTTTATTCTTTTGCTGTAAATGTTTCTGCCTTCCACCCAGTGAGCTCTGGAAAACGCTCCAGCGACCCAGGAGGATACGCAGCTTAGATGATGAATGAGCAAATGTAATTGTCTTTGCTGGGGGTTTCCCAAATTGCACCATACGACCTGAGGAAGCAATTCCAAGCATTTTCCATACAGAATATGATGAGTGTTGATAATGGTCCATTCTCCATATAATATCTGGTCCCTTTTCATTGACTGGTGGGCTAAGGAGTGACTAATATACTGTACAGCAACATACACACTTTGTAGTTCTACAGTTACAGACTGTAGTCCATCTGTTTCTCTGCATACTTTGTTAGCCCCCCTTTTACCCTGTTCTTCAGCGGTCAGGACCCCCATGGACCCTCACAGAGCAGGTACTACACCTCAGTGTCACTGCTGGACTGAGAATAGTCCACCAACCAAAAATATCCAGCCAACAGCGTCCTGTGGGCAGCGTCCTGTGACCACTGATGAAGGACTAGAGGATGACCAACACAAACTGTGCAGCAGCAGATGAGCTATCGTCTCTGACTTTACATCTACAAGGTGGACTGACAAGGTAGGAGTGTCTAATAGAGTGGACAGTGAGTGGGCACAGTGTTTAAAAACTCCAGCAGCACTGCTGTGTCTGATCCACTCGTACCAGCACAACACACACTAACACACCACCACCACGTCAGTGTTACTGCAGTGCTGAGAATGATCCACCACCCAAATAGTACCTGCTCTGTGAGGGTTCATGGGGGTCCTGACCACTGAAGAACAGGGTAAAAGGGGGCTAACAAAGTATCAGAGAAACAGATGGACTACAGTCTGTAACTGTAGAACTACAAAGTGCACCTATATAGTAAGTGGAGCTGATCAAATGGACAATGAGCGTAGAAACAAGGAGGTGGTCATAATGTTATGCCTGATCGGTGTATTATAGCAAAGTAATCCCATGGTAGGTGTACCTGATACAGTGGCCAGTGAGTGTACCTGCAAAGTAGGTGTGCCTGTTAACCTAGAAACCCAATGTGAATTGTGTGTTTGAGGTGACGAATGGCATCAGATGGCTGTAGACCAAACAACTGTCAACATCCATGTCCCATTGAGAGCACTGCAACTGGAGTTCATTTAGAGGTCAGTGTCCTGCTTGGCCTATTTAGATAAGAGCTGCCCTGACCTTTTTTAGTTGAATTAGATGCAAACTAGAGAAATCTAGACTGTTAATTGTCCACAAGCTTGGAAAAAATCAGCCCTACCTTGTTGTTTGTGTCTGTGCTACAGAAGCCTCTTGAATAAGGGATGAAAGTGGAGCAGAGAGGAGAAAAGAACCACAAGACACTCCACATTGTTGAAGTTCCTTACTGAACTGCATGACTGTCAAAATCCATGGAGAATTTATCTGAGCACTGATCAGTGAAGCAAGCAACATTCATGTGAGTAAAACACGAGTCCTCACACTCAACTATGAAGATTTTCTTGGCTGAAGTTTGTTGAATTACATAGTGCAGACCTCCATGGCTTTGGCTTTGTTGGCATTTTTGTCTTGTTTAGGGTGCTATTATATTTAATTTATAATTAAATGATTATTTAACAATGCAGAATTAAAAGAAAGTAAAATTGACGAGAAGTTTCTAAGTAAAATATAAAAAAAGTTTTATGGTAGATTTACAGAATTTACTGTACTAATCAGAGGCCCTGAGGCCATCTCCACACCTGTCTCACTGCAACACATTAAAGGATAATAATCTCTGAGAAATGGACATAATCTTAATGGAAAACATTAAATAAGTATAATCTCAGAAACTTATTTTCTGAGCAGATCCATGGTGTTAGAGAAGACTTTGTCATAAATTTAGCTTAAACTTTACTGAAATACAGTCCGAAGAAATCAGTGTATTTAGACAATTGCATTTTGGTCATGTTAGCGGTTGATATTAGAGAAAAAGACGTTATTCTAGTCTTGGTCGCGTCTCCGTTCTCAGCATGTGTTTAACCCCTTTAGCCAGTGATTGTAATTTCTGCTGTCTATCATAAAACACTGTTATTGTCCTGTCATAGTGCATACAAAACAGCTGGTAGGCTGTAGTTCAACTTACCTGGGCAAAAAGCTCAGAAATGTGTCTAAACCTATATTTTTTATAGCACTAACAGGTCTTTTAAAAAGTTATTATGAATTTTGTTATTTATTTTATGTTTTAAGGGCGGCACGGTGGCGCAGTGTCGCCTCACAGCAAAAATGGCCTGGGTTCGATCCCCGGCCGGGTGAACAGGGTCATTTCTGTGTGGAGTTTGCATGTTCTCCCCGTGTCTGTGTGGGTTTTCTCCGGGTACTCCGGTTTCCTCCCACAGTCCAAAAGACATGCAGTCAGGCTGATTGGACATGCTAAATTGCCCCTAGGTGTGAGTGTGTGTGTGACTGTGTATGTCTGTCTGTCTGCCCTGCGATGGACTGGCGACCTGTCCAGGGTGTATCCTGCCTTCTGCCCAATGACAGCTGGGATAGGCTCCAGCGACCCAGAAGGATAAGCGGTATTTTATGTTTTAGTGTCAGTGTCTCCCCCTAGCTGCCTGTCTTAGCATCACAATGTTTCAAATATTTGGGTAATAAAAACCATATTCCTTGTTTCTACGCTCATTGTCCATTTTATCAGCTCCACTTACTATATAGGTGCACTTTGTAGTTCTACAGTTACAGACTGTAGTCCATCTGTTTCTCTGCATACTTTGTTAGCCCCCTTTTACCCAGTTCTTCAGTGGTCAGGACCCCCATGGACCCTCACAGAGCAGGTACTATTTGGGTAGTGGATCATTCTCAGTACTGCAGTAACACTAACATGGTGGTGGTGTGTTGGTGTGTGTTGCGCTGGTCTGAGTGGATCAGACACAACAGTGCTGCTGGAGTTTTTAAACACCGCAATGTCACTGCTGGACTGAGAATAGTCCACCAACCAAAAACATCCAGCCAACAGTGTCCTGTGGGCAGCGTCCTGTGACCACTGATGAAGGACTAGAGGATGACCAACACAAACTGTGTAGCAGCAGATGAGCTATCGTCTCTGACCTTACATCTACAAGGTGGACTGACAAGGTAGGAGTGTCTAATAGAGTGGACAGTGAGTGGACACAGCGTTTAAAAACTCTACGCAGCACTGCTCTGTCTGATCCACTCAGACCAGCACAACACACACTAACACACCATCACCACGTCAGTGTTACTGCAGTGCTGAGAACGATCCACCACCCAAACAGTACCTGCTCTGTGAGGGTCCATGGGGGTCCTGACCACTGAAGAACAGGGTAAAAGTGGGCTAACAAAGTATCAGAGAAACAGATGGACTACAGTCTGTAACTGTAGAACTACAAAGTGCACCTATATAGTAAGTGGAGCTGATAAAATGGACAATGAGTGTAGAAACAAGGAGGTGGTCATTATGTTATGCCTGATTGGTGTATATATATATATATATATATATATATATATATATATATATATATATATATATATATAATATATAGGCTGGATGTTAGGGAACCAACCTTTGTGACCAGAAGGTCGCTGGTTCGATCCCCTGAACCGACAGCACATGACTGAGGTGCATGTCATGTGGCAGTAAAAGAATCTATCTATCTAGGTACCTACAGGCTGTAACCCCTGTTTCCGCCAGGTAGGAGAAAAAGGTGATTGTTTCTGGTTCAAACTGTATCTGGTTTGGATGCTATAACTCAGTTGGTAAATGTCTGACACCAAGTGGCCAAAACCTACAAGTGCAGTAAACTGTGATTATGAAACTGTGGGAGTGGCCTGATGATGTCATTCAGGTGAAAGTAGAATACAAAGCAGTTTCATAACCAGAATCCAGTTTCTTTCAACAGGACACAAGCCCCGGTGTAAAGCTTCTTCAGTCTTTCGTAGAGGATCTACACCTGCCGAAGGTAAATTCTAAAGGAGCTGGTGTGGAAAGGTGGAGCTGTAGAGGTGTTTTTCTTGTTTGTAGTATTACTGGGGAGACTGTTTCCTGATGTACTCTATTTGGAAAATGAATTATTGTATATTATCATTATTTTTAATTCACTGTTCAAAAAATGGACTAGGTGTGCTAGTGGTATACCGTATTTTACATTTCAGAGTTCAGGCTGTGTAACTCTTCAGAGCTAATCAGTTGGGGGTGGCCATACATTTACATTTGTAAGAGATATATTACTCCTTACATTTTCATTTAAATCGTTAAAATATTTGTTTCAAATCTCAAAGGCCAGAATTGTGTTTACTCTTGTCAGTCAATCAAGTTCCCATATATTTTCTTACCATCTTTATTATAAAAACATCCCATTAAATTCATACAAGGGTCAAATTAAACTGGCCACAATTATATTAATTCAGTCTTGTGTGGGAAACTGAACTGCATATTAATCTCAACACCACACTCGTGGTTCAGTAAGGAGGAGCAGTGCAGGATGGAGGCTGAATGAGGGTTAACGCTGTGCTTGTGATGGTTTCAACAGTATCACACTATGTATGTCAAGCCTGTTTCCGCCAGTAGGAGAAAAAGGTGATCCTCCTTTGTTTCTGGTTCAAACTGTATCTGGTTTGGATGCTGTAACTCTGTTGTTAAATGTCTGATACCAGGCAGCCTAAACTTACAAATGCAGTAAACTATGATCATGAAACTGTGGGAGTGGCCTCGTGATGTCATTCAGGTGAAAGTAGAGTGCAAAGTTACTGAAAAATGGAAGGAAAGAGAGGCTGTAATTAAAAATACACATCCTATCATACTTAATATGTCAAAATAGTACACCACCAACAGTAAACCTTTTAGCATGTGTAGTAGTCTATAGTATTATAAGGTGTTGGACGCAGCCAGAGAGACCGAGAAACACATTTGGTAGCACGACCAGTAGCCAAGTTAACAAAAAGAAAGAAAAAAAAATGAACAGAAGAAAGGAGGACAAACATAGGTGATTTTTAGTGCTGTAAAAAAGACTAAAGTCAAGCAGGACATTTCGTTGCAACACTTGAAGGAAGTTCAGCAAAGTGATGAAGGAGTTTGAGCTAGTTTGGACTGTTTACAACAAACAGCTGGATAGAGAAGTGCTAGCTGGTGTTCTTAGCATCAGAGAGACTGTCATTGGCACCGTATGGATGCCTGTTAAAGTGGAAGAGCCACCTTTAACATCGGTGGAGCTGTGTGTTGTGTCTTTTAAAGGTGGTTCAACGTTGTATTGCTCGTGTTTCCAGATTAACTGTGAGTAGACAGTGTTTTTTTGCCCCAGTGTTGAGCAGCTCCCTCAAGACTCTAAACCGTGGGGAGTTTGTCATACGTTTTTGTTCTTTTTGGGTTCCATGTGTTTGCTTTCAAGCATTGATTAAACTAGTTCTACTCAACTGCGTTTTGGTTTCGACTTAGCATGCACTCCAAACTTGACAAAACCCATCTCCAGCATGAGCCTGGGTGTGGTAGCCAGGCTGAGTTTCAAATACCCAGAGAAAAAATACAACAGAGTCTTGTGTTCATATTTTTACATGTCTGTTGTTGAATTTTGGTCTCTTTATTGGGAGGCGTTTAAGACAGTATGTTCAGAGTTTGATAGTTTGATGAAACTGGTTACTCACTTTAAGAGGAAGGCTGACACTTATGTGTATATGGGAGGGGAAAGGAAACCAAAGTACTGGTGCGTGGGAGGGATAAGTAGCTAAAAGAGGATAGTTGTATTACTGAGCCTGGGGCCATAGAAAAAATCACCCAAGAGAAAGAGACGGATTTTGGATGCTGTTTAACTGTAGATCTCACTAGGGCTCCTCCCATGCCATTAGTAAAAAGTCAGTCACAATAATACCCTCTTAAGTCATACATAAAATATTAAATCAAATAAAAAATGTACCACAACATTTGCACCTCTGGCAGTCATCTGGAAATTTCTTAACGAGCGTATTCATGGCTTGAGTTGGAGCTGAACTCAGCAGAATATTTCATGTTGAGTAATGTAAAGATGTAAATAATGACATTTGGGTTCACTTGATAAGGCTTACAGATTATGATACTGCATTAGTTTCTGTGACTCAAGGCAACCATGCTTGCAAATCAATGCAAATTTTGCTATTTGGCAGGTGGAAACTTCTGATATGGGTGGACTAAATTAGATGTATGTAGTCAAGGCAGAAGCAGTTGAAATAAGCAGCCTGTCAGTAGTTGGCCAAACAGTGCAGTCCTGTGGACAACGAGACTGAAATCAATTGAATTGAATACAGAACCATCAGCCAACTGCGTTTGCACACAGTGGAATTAGACCTCTGCATTTAACCCATCCATGCAGTGAAACACCCACATACATGCACTCTATGTGAGCACACTTGCCCAGAGTGGTGGGCAGCCCTATCCACGGTGCCCGGGGAGCAGTTGGGGGTTAGGTGCCTTGCTCCAGGGCACTTCAGTCATTGGTATCAAATAGTCAAATAGGTCTCAACACTGATACTGGTTTCAGGTTTCGGCCTGATACCATGCTCATCTATTCATACTCGGACTTAAAAAATACGTAAAATACGTAAAAATTCACCAATACCAACATTCCGCTACCAGCTGATACCATGTGATGTAAGCCGAGTGTACACTTCTGTGCTAATGAACAAACGACTCAAGCTGACAGAGAAGGAGGCTCTGCTCATACAGAGAAGAGTTACTGACTCTGTGACAGTCGGACTCAAAGCCGCTGGGCACTTCAAACATTTTGCTTCGGCAGATTCCCAACAGGAATTAACTATGAAATTTTAGTTAACAAAACGGAGACGAAAAAAGTCTATATTTGCTGCCAAAGTCCATGTATTCCAACTTTAAACTGTTTGACAAAGTAGAATTGCAAAGGAAAAACGTTAATATGCTGTTGTTTTTTTGTAAAATAGGCTGTAGAGAGACTGTATTGTCCTACTGTGTGCATCAACACCTGGTTTTTAGCTTCAGTGCACAGTCTGATTAGCCAAGCTGCTGTTTGCTCAGTACTCAGTGTGCAGAGTGTTGCTTTGAATAAAACAGCTTTATTTGAAATTGTTTATAGACAGAGCTGTCTGTAGAGGCTGCACTTACCAAGCGTTTTCATACAGTGTGTGTCACACACACACACACACACACACAGCAGTCATTGGGTGGAAGGCAGGAAACACCCTGGACAGGTCACTAGTCCATCGCAGGGCAGACAGACAGACATATACATTCACACAGGGGCAATTTAGCATGTCCAATTGCCCTGACTGCATGTCTTTGGACTGTGGGAGGAAACCGGAGAACCCGGAAGAAACCCACGCAGACACAGGGAGAACATGGAAACTACACATAGAAAAGACCCTGGTCTCCCAGCCGGGAAATCGAACCCAGGCCCTTCTTTCTGTGAGGCAACAGCGCTACCCACTGCACCACCCAGTGTGAGTGACTTAAGAACTAAATTTCTAAAACTGAACAGTGTATGTCTCACTTTAGAGGACATTCAACTGCAGCTCAACCAGCCAAACAAAATACTCCAAAACTCCGTAAGTGAGCTCCTCGGACACGTTAGTTTCGAATATGATTTCTGCTGTCGCTGTACTGTTACTGAAAGAGACCAATGAGGACCAAAACTATAAAATGTAACATACTTTACCCAAGCTTTTCTGATGTGGAACAAAACCCACTCTTCACTGCAGTGCTACTCGATTCAAGGTAACCAATATAGGATAGTTAGCTAATTCACTTCATTTACAATCAGCTAGAGTTTAATGATTTAACTGTTAAGGTACACTGCACTCATTTACGCTAACAGCTGCTTAGTTAGGTAGGTTACACAGTGTGCTATCGGACATGGTATCAGTGTGATGCCTAGATGATATTTTGTTGGAAACAACAACCGATTCCTTAGATTTGGACACACATACCAATCATGTCTCTGTGTTTCTGTCAGTCATGGGTTCCACCAACAGTGTCCTGTCTGAAGATCAGCTCCAGTGCTCTATCTGTCTGGATGTGTTCACTGATCCAGTCTCTACTCCATGTGGACACAACTTCTGCATGGTCTGTCTCAAAGAGTTCTGGGACAGCAGTGTGAACTACCAGTGTCCAGTTTGTAAGGAGGAATTCTCCAAAAGGCCAGAGCTACGTGTGAACACGTTCATCTCGGGACTGGCTGCTCAGTTCAAGGAGGCACTTCAGCTGAACTCCAGCAACACTGCAGGGCAACTCTTCTTTAAGTCGAAGAAGGTGCTGTGCGACTCCTGCACTGGCAAAAAGCTGGAGGCTGTAAAGTCCTGTCTGGACTGTGGAGTATCTTACTGTGAGACTCATCTGATGCCTCACCAAACTGCAGCTAAACTCAAGAAACACCAACTGATGGACCCTGTGGAGAACCTGGAGGACTACATCTGCCAGAAACATGAGAGACCCCTGGAGCTGTTCTGTAGAGACGACCAGACGTGTGTGTGTCAGTTCTGCACTGAGACAGACCACAAGACTCACAGCACTGTTCCTATAGAGAAGGAGAGTCGGGCAAAGAAGGTGGGGGTCATTCAAGCAGAGATAACTTATATGTTTTTAGAGTGTTATTGCATAATCTAATCTAAAACTTCTTTGAATGATTAATATTGTGATTTTTTTTTCTCTTTTAGGCTGAGTTGGGAGAGACACAAGCAAAAGTTCAACAGATGATCCATGACCGACTGAAAAAGATTGAGGAAATCAAACACTCTGTATACATCAATAAAGTGAGTCTTCACACATTATCAAAATAAATCACATTGTATTCATTAAGCTTCATTAAGAAACATTCCAGCCTTGAACCTGTGAAAATGAAGGTGGTAATATAAAAGAATTTGACTTGTTTCTTGTTAGAAAAGCACAGAGAAAGAGATAGCAGATAGTGTGGAGGTCTTCAGAGCTCTGGTGCGCTGCATTGTGAGAAGCCAAGCTGAGCTGCTTGAGGTGATGGAGAAGAAGCAGGAAACGGTAGAGAGGCAGGCTGAAGAGTTCATTAAAGAGCTGGAGCAGGAAATCACTGAGCTAAAGAGGAGAGGCACTGAGCTGGAGCAGCTTGCACAATCAGATGACCACATCCACCTCCTACAGGTCAGAGTCCCTCTGTTTCTCACTAATAAAAATCCAGTTCATAAAGGAACAGTGCTCCCCATGCTGAGGGGTTTCTCCTCTCTTGCTGTACTGTAGGTTTACCCATCACTCTGCAGTCCTCTGCAGTCCAAGAACTGGAACAATATCAATGTTAATACAAATCTGAGTGTGGACACTCTGAGGAGAGCTCTGTCTCAGCTTCAGGAATCACTTGATAAGAAAACAGAGAATCTTGTTGAGATTGGTAAGTATTTACTGAACTCTCAGATCTTGTGAGGTTGAGGACAGTTGGAGAAAATGTGGCTTCAGAATGTCATGAAGATCCTGACACCTTAATGCATGAATGGTAGATGATGTATTTTGAAATTTCATTTTAGATTATTTTTGTCATTTCCTTACCACTCAGATGTTTCTCTGCCATCTTTCATTCCTCTTCTCTTCAGCTATATTGATTGAGCTCATGATATTTAGAAAAGGCAGGAACACTATAAAGCAAAAAGTGGATATTTTTTTTAGGTTTTTTTTTGTTTGTTTGTCAGTAGAGCTATAGACCATAAAATTCTCATAGATGAACTTGAGAACTGGGTTGGTCTCTCAGGAACTGTCCTATATTGGTTCAGTTCATACCTGCAAGGTAGATAGAAAATACTGGTCCTCATTAACCAAGTGTTCTTAGGAAGACAGTTCCTCTTAAAACCCACTTATGCACTTTTCACAAATATTCTGACACCAATGTTTCTTATTTGGGATTAGTTCTTAGGTAAGAACAGTATCTACACAATATGAACAATGTGAACAATGTGAACAATTTTGAGGTTTAAGAACACGTCATGAATCTGACATAGACTTTTCTTTAGTACCTTTCTCGAGAACAAATTTACAAAAAAACTTAGGAAGATACTGGTGAATGAAGCCCAGTGTTACTGAGAGAGTGCCAGTGACTTGTGGTGTGCCCCAGGGTTCAATTCTTGGGCTGTTCTTATTCAGTTTATACATGCTTTCTCTTGGCCAAATCTTACAAGACTATCTTACCACATCTACGCAGATGATACTCAGATTTAATTGGCCCTCTCCCCAAACATCTATGGCCCCATGACTCAAGTCCCTTGAGCATATCACTAACTGGATGGGACAAAACTTTGTGCAGTTGAATTAAGATAAAATATTCTATTTGGGAACAGTAATGAGAGGCACAGACTAGCTGCCTATTTGGATTTGAGAGCCCTAAAATCTAACAAACTAACATATAACCTTGGTGTACTAATGGACTCTGATCTCAGTTTTAGCAGTCATATCAAAGCAGTTACTGAATCAGCTTTTTATCCTTAAGAACATCAAC
Organism: Colossoma macropomum; assembly: GCF_904425465.1. Classification (NCBI taxonomy): domain Eukaryota; kingdom Metazoa; phylum Chordata; class Actinopteri; order Characiformes; family Serrasalmidae; genus Colossoma; species Colossoma macropomum. The sequence continues at coordinate 6,735,602 of NW_023494805.1, forward strand.
AAGATCAGAGATGTTCTGACTAAACCAGACCTGGAGAAACCCATCCACACCTTTATTTCTAGCAGCACCACCCCATTCTTAAATCCCTACGCTGACTACTAGACTGTTACAGAATAGACTTTAAGGTACTATAACTGGTCTATAAACGGTTTAATGATGTAGGAGCAGCTTATTTATCCGATTGCTGCATCGAGATGATCTGAGCAGAATCTCAGATCATTAGGAACTAGTCAGATAGTCCTGCTGAAGGTGAAGACTAAACATGGAGAAGCACCTCTAAGCTACTAAAGTGGAACCAGTTGACAGACAGCATTAGAAGACAATGCACGACAATGCACACTTTTAAATCCAGGCTTAAAATAATCCTATTTAAGCAGCTTTCAGCTCAGTTTAAAACACTGTTAGCTCTTTATTATCCTCATTTAATTTTTGATTTAACGTTTGATTTTCTTCTCTCTTAAACCCAATGTTTTAATGAGGTTTTAATTTCTATTCTGTTTTTTTTATTTTAATCATCTTTGTATTTTGAATGATCATAGTGTATGAAAAGTGCAGTATAAATAAACTTGCCTTGCCTTAAAACTCCCATCTATGCCCATTATAGTTTTATGCAGTGTTTAATATTAACATTGCAGTGATTTTGCTATTTTTCAGACATCTAATGAAGCATATAATAACGATTCTAATATCCAGCTGTTGTCTATTATTCTTTTTCAAACAGAACTGAACAGAATCCAGCAGTATGCAGGTGTGTAAGCTCTTACGGATCACATAACCACCTATTTTACATGCTGTATGTTATCAACATGGGTTTAATTTGTGTCTCTGTTTCTCAGTGGATGTGACTGTGGATCCTGATTCAGCTCATCCTGCTCTAATCTTGTCTGCTGATGGGAAACAAGTGAGACACGGAGACTCACAACAAAATCTACCTGAAAATACCCGGAGGTTTGACAGCTCCCCCTGTGTTCTGGGAAAGGAAGGGTTCGCCTCCAGGAGATTTTACTATGAGGTTCAGGTCAAAAGAAAAACTAAGTGGGTTTTGGGAGTGACCAGAGAGTCCAGCAACAGGAAGGGAGAGATTACAGCCAACCCTGAGGATGGATACTGGAGTATTTGTCTGAGGAATAAGACTGAATATGAGGCCCTGGACTCTCCCTCTGCCCTTCTCTCCTTGAAACAAGCCCCACAGAAGGTGGGGGTGTTTGTGGATTATGAGGAGGGATTGGTCTCCTTCTATGATGTTGAGGCCAGGTCTCATATCTACTCTTTCACTGGTCAGTCTTTCACTGAGAAACTCTATCCATATTTCAACCCCTGTTCCAATGACGGACGCAAAAATTTAGCACCACTGATCATCACATCTGTCGTTCTTCCTAAGTGAAGGTATGTCTCAAGTGATGACTCTACCAGTAGGAGGCTAAATAGTCAGCTCAATATTTTACACCTTTACTAGGACTTTTACCTTTGTCAAGATGAAAAGATAAAAAAGTGAATTCTGTCATTCAGCTGAGCCTGTAAAACTTTTTATGTGCACAAAATACCTCTTCATGCCCACAGAAATCTTTTGCCAGTAGGATATAATTTCACAAAAGTCAAAGGGTTTGTGACCCCGTGAGTAGATGAAGATAGTTACGTTAAACATGTTACTATTGTTTGCTAGTTTGTTCCTGTACCAAACAATCTGAAGAAGTGAAACCTACAAAAATAAAAGAACATGAATCACATAAACAAACATTTCTCCTCAACTTGTCCGTTTGGGAATGGGAATTCTACCACTAAAATGTAATAGTAGAATATTTTCATATTATATAGGGAGATTCCTTGAAAGAGGCCCTAAATATTCTGTTGTAACTCCCGTTAGGATGAAGCAAACTGAACCAAACAAATACGCTACATACCTTGACGTATGTGTAATCGATTGCATTACATGCGATGCTGGAATTGATCTCCGTTTTCTATCAGACAAAAGAAGGGGTACAGGGGTCTACACCCAGAAGTTGCAAACAGAGGTTAAACGTTGCAACCGCCTATCTCATTGCTCTGACGCAGGGGCATCCCGGCTTGTTCAGAGCTCCATATACTGAGGAGCTCATTGTACATTGTTGGGTTCAGATTGCTTCGTCCTAGAGAGAGTTATTACAGAATATTCAGGGCTTCTTTCAAGTGAATCACTGCGCCACAGCAAAAAACCCTTGTATTGTTAATGGTATAATCTTTGATTCTCATGCTGTTCGCGTGGACCACCGAGTGTACTGATGAAGTAAAAACCTCTTTTTTAGTTTAAACTGAGGGGCTGGCGACTTAACTAGAACTAGGCTGGTCAGCTAGCTAACAGGCTAAAAGAGCCAACAGCCTAAACAACTCCATCATTAATATCACAGGCTTGCGTTAAAATACTTACAGTATGATTAACTGGCAGTATAAAAGTCTAAAACATGTCACTTGAATGTCTTACATGCTTCAAATTTTCAATCAAAAGTCGCGTCAAACCACCGGCTGAATTCCACATGGCTCTGTACTCCCTAAATAGTGTGCTAGCTATGAAACAGTGCATCATTTGTCGAGTGTGGATGTGGCCCAAATGACCATTTCTTAGCTATAATTTGCACTGCTGGGTTGCAGGATCCAGTATTTAATTTCCTACATAGTGCACTACGTAGGGAGCAGGGAGCCTTTTGAGATTCAGCTCCAGCGTGAGAAGAGGGCGCTGCTGGTTTGGTGCTAAATAAGACTCGCCATGGTAATCTGGTGACCATCAAGTACCTATAAAGCGAAGGTTTTTACAATAAACAGTGCTGTGTTATCATATGTTCATTCTTACACAAAACCTTTAAAAAATCATGAAATGACTGCAGCATATAGCGATGGGCTACGAGCATCCTTCCTTTTGCCTTCCATGTGCAAAAGGATTATCTTATATCTAATGTCCTCAGAAATATTTCCATAAAAAATCATTTTTAATGGTGCACTCTATAATATTTTATGTTACAGTTGAAAAAGTAACATTATTGGGTCAGGAAAAAAAAAATAAGCCAGAATATGGAGTCACTGTGTAAAGCCTGAAATGGTGGGTTGTTTTTTTTGGACCACATTGTTCATCTTTGCATAGCAATTTCAGGCTCAAAGAGAAGGTCCAGCTTGATGTTTAGGTCCCCAACACACAATCAACATTATAGCCTACTGATGAAGATATGATGGCAATAGTAGATAATTCACTTAAGTAAGACACATTTTTCACCAAGTTTTGGCTGAGTTCTCTTTGAATTGTCTTTTAACATGTTCACAGTCATCAGATTCATTCACTCAGGGAAGAGGCTCAAAGCACAACCCATGCAATGTAACGTGTTCTTCCACATGTTGCATGCATTCACACATTTGCACCAGAGAATCCCCAAATCTCCAAAACAAACACAGTGTAGCTTTAAATGCTTGAATGGAAATTGAACAAATAAAGATGTTTCATACTTTTGTACAACATTGTTCATAACAGTTCAACCCCTATTAATACTGGATAAAGTTTGGGTCCCATTTTATATTAAATGTCTCTAATAACTGTGTAGTTACACAACAACAATGTAACAACTGATGATTTAGTCAATATTACAGATGGATTACAGAAGTACAGCCTATGTAATTACAGATGTGTATCAACAGTTTTGCCTTGTGTAATTGAACAAGTGTATTTTTGATACACTACAGATCAGAAATCTTTTCCAGCAGTATAGTAAAGTATGTTTTACATTATTTACTGTGGCATAACTGTGTTGTAACAAGGTGACCTAATCATGTCACATTCATTAATACCATCCTGTAATTACATTGTATCTATATAACAACTACACAGGAACTTTCCTGCAGTGTAGTGTTAAAGTTACACTGTAAAATAAGTGGACGGTTCCTGTGTAGTTGTTATGTAGGTACTGTGTAATAATAGAGTAGTAGTATAAACATTGTTTTGGGTTTAATGCAACACATTTAATTAACGTCATAAAAGTTACATTTTAAGATAAGGGGACATCTGCTGTTCTGTCACATTACAGAATGGTTTAAAGTTGAAACTGGTTATAATGTCACAACATTAGCAATATAAATGCTAGCTAAATGTTAGGAAAGCTGGCAGATACAGTGTAAGTAAATTGTTAATGTAAGTTATTACATACTTCCTTTATGGCTGGAAAAAAACCCCTCAAAAAACTGCTGTTTCAGTCTGACTACAAATGTAATTATATTTGTTATTACCATTGTGTAATTACAAGACAGAGAATAGGCTGTTACAACTATTAAGATGCACTTGTGTAATTACATGAGGCAAAACTGAAGTTGATACACGTGTGTAATTACATAAGGTGAACTTCTGTATTCCATCTGTAACAGTGACTAAATCATTAGTAGTTACGCTGTTGTTGTATATGTTGTTCACATGTAACTACACAGTTATTAGAGACACTTACTATGAAGTGGTTCCAAAGTTTGTCTTTTTTTATAAATGAAAGACTGGCTTCAGTTTATTGAGGTTGCCAGAATCCACAGCTGCAGTTTTCCTACTATGACAGATTGCCAAGGGAACTTTTTCAGACCAAAAGGTATTTTCTCCGTCTGTCTACCTGACTGCTTTTCCTCAGGGCAGACATGACGTAAATGAGTATATATTTAGTTGGCTAAATATTTACTTTATGACTGTTACCTAGGATAGATCATAGGTATGTGCTGAGGAGTGGCATCTCATTTACATAGTGCTGGGATCACTTGTACAGACATGTATAGACAAAAAAGCCTAGACCAGCATTACCAGTTCTTCTGTTTATCTCGAGGAGCATCATCAACTGCGGACCCTCAATGTGCTATATGCCAATAGTTTTATTTGCACCTAGTTTTGTGTCTTTTCTTCCAATTAAACCTGACTATCAGTGATCCTAAAACAGTGGAAAACAGTTGGAAAGTTTATGAAATGACAGTGGAACTTCAAACATAGCAATAATTCTACCACCATTTTTGTCTTTCTCTATTTGTCTGATATCAAGGAGGTTTGTATGTTTGGGTCCATGTTTTTTAAAAAAAGCAAGCGCAGTTCACAATAAATGGTCAAACCAGTTTTACAACCTTTAAAAAATGACCTTTGTAAAACGGCTGACTTTGTGTACTCTGGCTCTGTGTACCGTGACACATGAGCCAAATGCTGCACTCAGGTGAAAAGTGTAGATCCCATCACACCTTTGTTTCTCCTGACTGCACTCATTTCACCTTTTTTCAGCACAAGGGAACCAGCTTTCAAAAAACAGTGCTGCAGGCCAAGGTCTCTCCCTCGCATAACATGAACACTCCTTTTTCTACAAGCTGTAGTCTGTACACAGATATTTATCATTTGTTTTCAAGATTTCTATGTTTTCTGTATTATTTCAAATTAATGCTAATAATAATAGTTTCTGTACAAATTTAATAATAAAATTAAAGCTAAGATCAAAAAACTAAAATAATTTATCAGTTGGATCAATTGGATCAAATGTTGAACAAAATCATTTATATATATATATATATATATATATATATATATATATATATATATATATATATATATATATATACATATATACAGAGACCAATCAGGCATAACATTATGACCACCTCCTTGTTTCTACGCTCATTGTCCATTTTATCAGCTCCACTTACTATATAGGTGCACTTTGTGGTTCTACAATTACAGACTGTAGTCCATCTGTTTCTCTGCATACTTTGTTAGCCCCCTTTTACCCTGTTCTTCAGTGATCAGGACCCCCATGGACCCTCACAGAGCAGGTACTATTTGGGTGGTGGTGTGTTAGTGTGTGTTGTGCTGGTCTGAGTGGATCAGACACAGCAGTGCTGCTGGAGTTTTTAAACACTGTGTCCACTCACTGTCCACTCTATTAGACACTCCTACCTTGTCAGTCCACCTTGTAGATGTAAAGTCAGAGACGATAGCTCATCTGCTGCTGCACAGTTTGTGTTGGTCATCCTCTAGTCCTTCATCAGTGGTCACAGGACGCTGCCCACAGGACACTGTTGGCTGGATATTTGTGGTTGGTGGACTATTCTCAGTCCAGCAGCGACACTGAGGTGTTTAAAAACTCCAGTAGTTGGTGGATGCTGTATATTCCTCCAAACCAGTCTAGTCATCATATGTAGCAGCTTACTGTGAGTACTGTGAGTGAACTGCATGAGACTACAGTTTCTGAAATGGAGGTGGCAGTAAGAGAAACTCAGCCACTAAATCTTCCGTTAAAAACATTGATATGGAAGAGCAAGAGCAAAACTGTTGTGGTTGGCTTGTTAGCACATTAGCTAGTGGGTTAGATCATGGTTAGCACGTTACTATGTTAGCTATCATGTTAACTCAGGTCTAGAGCGGTACATCCCAATAAACACATTAGCTCAGGGATAGGGAGTTAGCCAGCAGTTACATCAGGTATTGTGTTAAATTGGGGATGGGGTTTTAGCTTGTGGTTAGCGCTAACATGGAAATGCTCTATAGTAATACTCCTATAAGAAACTGCTGTCTAGTATTGGCAATAGCTTTCTAGCAAACCACGAAATGATGTCTTAAATGCCCACAAAGGTCAAATAACCACTAAGAACTAACATTGTAATCAATAACTGGTTTGTATGAAGGTTGAAACGCAAATGTTTAAGCTTGCTGCTACATCTTTGCTTGTTTTTTGTTTTACTGTGGTTTTATATTGTATGTTAATTTTATCTTGAAGGGCCTAAATCCATCAACGAGAGCTCCACTGTAATCATTCTTGGTAAGGAATGTATGTCAGGCCAAGTCAAGTCAAAAGGCTTTTATTGTCATTCAATCTGTGTTCAAGTAGACAGTGGTCCGAAATGACATTCCTCCAAGAACAACAAGGTGCAACATAGAACAAAATAGACAGTACAGACAAAGTGCAGATGTAAGTGTGCAAACATTAAACTAGAAACAATACAATAAATATGATAAATGAAACAGACATTAGACACAGTAAACAGACAGGATAGTACAGCACCAACACAGCACTCATTTCTGAGCATGAGGTAGTGAGAATAAGGTGCAGAGATATTTAACATGCTGTGATATGTAGGTATACGCAGTCAGATTATGACATACATGAGCACAACAGTTACTGAGATAGAAATATACAGTACTTGAGTAGAGCACAGTGTTAGCAGCAGTGTTCCAGTACAGCATCAAAAAGAGGTGTGTGTGACTGTAGAGTATGTGTGTGAGGGGGTTTTCAGTTAAGTCCTTGTGAGAAAAACCTGAGATGTTAATATCTTGATACCTTCATACTGATTGGCCAGTAAATTGTGCCTATGGTCATCTGCCATTATATCAGGTATACCAAATGCAGTATATTGTCACTGTCAGGTCAAAACCTTATATCTTCATTTGCGTCTTTTTCCAGAATTGGAAAACACCAGTTTCCTACCACTAGGTTAAAATTTCATGGGAATGGACCAACAGACCAACAGATATACACATATATGCTGTGTTTTCTTAGCTCTCATGGGTAACACAGTTTATTGTGTCCATTTTTGCAAAAAAAAAAAAAACATTTTATTCTGAATAATATATAAGTATCAATATTACATGTAATCAGAAAGTTTTTACCATTTGAGGTAAAACGAAATAATTTCCTTTTGTATCACATTAAATGTAGTTTAGTTTGACAAAAGCGTAGATATGAAAACAGTTCAGTTCATGGCTCCTTTTTAGACAATATACTTTGTAGAAACATGCAATAAGAGATTATAGCTCATCTTTAGACTAGGGCTATGTTTGTCCTTTTACTGTAATTGTCTTTGTTTGGGGTTTCCCAAATTGTATCATACTGTCTGAGGAGGTAATTCCAAGCATTTTCCTTACAGAAAATGATGAGTGTCAATAATGGTCCTTCTCCATATAATATCTGGTCCCTTTCCCCTCGTGGGTGGGGTAAGGAGTAACTGATATACTGTACAGCAACATATTGTGGCAAAGTAATCCCTTTGACTTTGTTGGCATTTTTGTCTTGTTTAGGGGGCTATTAAATTTATTTTATACTTAAATATTTATTTAGTAATGCAGAATCAAAATAAAGTCAAATGATTAAGAGTTTAAGTTATGCGTAAAATACTAGAAGGTTTATAGTAGATTTACAGAATTTCCTCTCGCTCTCCAAATCAGAGGCCCCATCTCCACCTTTTACATTAAGGCCCCATCTGAGTGTAAAAGGATAAACAAGTCTAATCTCAGAAGCTTAATTTTTTTAGCAGCACATCAATAGTAACAATACACGTCCACAGAACCACATGCACACACTTTAACCAATAAGCCACAACCTACATGAAAGAACAACATAAAGAGTCCCTTTTCATGTGTGGCACGCACCTCCCATGAGCCTCTTTGAATGACATTTGAATTGCAAAACTTCTACGCTCTTGGGAGGCAGCGTGCCTTGAGGCACCTGCCGCAGTATTTCTTTGTTTGTTGAAACAGTTAAATGGCTTCTCACCACGTGACGGAAATTTTTAGGTTGATCTGACCAACCATTTCTTACAGAGTGACTTACCAAAACGGCAAATAAAACATCTCACATTCTTACATTGGTGCATCTTTTTTCAGTATTTTAACAAAACCTTTTTGCTATTAACTTTCAGTCCATTCTAGGCCAAAATAAGATGCTCAGACAGCCAACATAACTTTAATAGTCTTTAATAGGGGTCAGCAATCCTATCTGTAAAGAGCCGGTGTGGCTGTATGGTTTTAACCCAACTGACCAGCAGCACACCTCAACTAAACAACTGCTTAAAAAAATTAAGACCAACTTATTCAACGAGTAAAATGAGGCAGTTCTGTGTGTTTGGAATGAAAAACTACAGCCTCATTGACCTTTATATATATAAGATACATATAAGATACATATAAGACCTTTACATCAAATATTTACGCAGAGAAATGTTGACTCATGTCTTGTTTTCACATAGTAAAAGTTGCCCTAGTGAATGAGTGATATTGTTACGATTTGTCTTTTTTATAGATTCAAATGGGAACGACACAGGCAGAAGTTCAGCAGATGATCCAGGAATCTTAATAAGATTGAGGAAATCAAACAGTCTGTGCAGCTCAGTAAAGTGAGCCTTAACGGAATTTCAACAATGTTTTTGTACAAAAACATCGATGTCAGGTCACAGAACAGAAACAGCATAGGTAAAAGCTACCAGTGACTTTAAACAGAATACTGATTTTCCCCTGGAATGTGCTGCACTTGACACTGTAAATCAATATAGATCATACTGTTTAAAATCAGATTGGGCTGTCTGGAAATGCTCTGAAGTGGTTTACATGTATGTGCCTAACAGAAAGTATTTTGTTACTCTTGCCAAATTTTTTATCTAGAAGGAATGTCTTTTTCTGTGGAGTACCTCAGGGGTTTATCTTGAGCCTGCTTGTATCTTTGGCCAGACCCCTGAAACAAAGCTATTGCAATCCAAGTACGTATCTGTATTTTCATAAAAATGCAAAAATGCATCATTTGATATTGAGCAAAAATGCATATTGGGGTAATGTAAGTCAGCTGGTGAAAATCTGCCACTTTCTAGCCAGTGCAGATAACTATCAGCATGGGAGTGGCCTCGTGATGTCACCCAGGAGAAACGAAAGTAAAGCAAGCCTGTTTGATAAACAGGATCCAGTTCCTTTTCGCAGGACACAATCTTTGGTTTGAAGGATTTCCAGCCAGGTAAACCCTACAAATAAACTCCGGAAGAGGAGAAAAGTGGTAATGTGTCTAGATTTACAACATTTCTATTATTCACTGTTGTTCAAGTGGTGTTTTTTTCTTTGAACTTTTTAAAATGTTCTATTCCAATCACATTTCAAGCTGTGATCATTTGTTTAGCCACAGACTGCATGTATAACAGGTGGAATATGAAGTGGATCAGTCAGGCAAACATGACTAAGATATAAAATGAGATATTGTGGTGTTCTGCCACTGGCTGCCCTTCTATTGGAGCTCTGAAGCATTCATGCAAAAAAGGCATAAAAAGGGGCTCATGGGAAACGTGTGTCCTCCCTAAGAAAGGCTGTTTGTTGTGTTGTGTTGCTTGTTAGTTAAGTGGGGTTACAGGTGCTTAATGTGCTATTTTCTATAGGGTGTGGCTTTAGTTGAGTGGGTTAAAGTGTGGAGTGAAAGTCTGTGGCTTTAAATGACCTTCTTCCTGTGTGGGCTGTATTTCAAGTAGCTTTTCTGCCCTGTTTGGAATAAAAGAGCATATTTCAAACAGAAACTATGGCCTTTCCTGACTCTTCTTCAGTTTACAGTTACAATTTGTACATTCAAGTTATTAAAAAGCAAAAACCTTCTGTTAACAGACCAAGAAATGTCAATAGGAAGTGACCTTCATGATCACTTTCATGATATCTCTGTCTCTTTGGTCAGTCATGGCTTCCTCCAGCAGTCTCCTGGCTGAAGATCAGCTAAAGTGCCCTATTTGTCAGGATGTGTTCACAGATCCAGTCACTACTCCATGTGGACACAACTTCTGCATGGTCTGTCTCAAAGAGTGCTGGGACAGCAGTTCACACTGCCAGTGTCGTGTTTGTAAAACAGAATTCACTCAAAGATCTGAACTGTCTGTGAACACGTTCATCTCTGGACTGGCTGCTCAGTTCAAGAAGTCAGTTCAGGTCAAATCCAAAAGAGCTCCAGAGAAACCTGACAAATCTCAGGTTCTCTGTGACTTTTGCTGTGAAATGAAACGTGCAGCCCTGAAGTCCTGCCTGATCTGTATGGCCTCTTGCTGCGACATTCATCTGGAACTTCATCAGACAGTTGCTTCATTCAAGAAACACAAACTGATGGATGCTGTGGAGAACCTGGAGGACTACATCTGCCAGAAACATGAGAGACCCCTGGAGCTGTTCTGTAGAGATGACCAGACATGTGTGTGTCAGTTCTGCACTGAAGGAGACCACAAGACTCACAGCACTGTTCCTATAGAGGAGGAGATTCAAGTAAAGAAGGTGAGAGACATTTACACAGAGAAATGGTGACTCGTCTTCTTTTCACATAGTAAAATATATCTTGTTTTTATAGATTCAAATCGGAACAACACAGGCAGAAGTTCAGCAGATGATCCAGGACCGACTGAAGAAGATTGAGGAAATCCAACAGTCTGTAGAGCTCAATAAAGTGAGTCTTAAGTAAATTTCAACAAAAAACAATTATGTCAGGTCATAGAATAGTAACAGAATAGGTAAACATTGCCAGTGACCTTTGACAGAATATTGAATTTCCTCATGAACTCATGCTGCATTTGACCCTGTAAGTCAATAAAGATCATAAATAAGATTGGACTGTCTGGAAATGCTATGAAGTGGTTTTAGATGTGTGTAGCAGACAAAATACTTTGTTACTCTTGCTAAGTTTGTATCTGGAAGGAATGATATTTACCGTGGAGTACCTCAGGGGTTTATCCTGGGGCCCCTTTTATTTTTCTTTTACATACGACTCACCTATATTATGAATGAACATGGAGTCAACTCCATAGCTATGCAGATGATAGGCTACTTTGCATTTCTGTTGCACCTGTTGAAAGGAGTGCTATAGATCAACTGTTTAACTGTTTGTCAAGCTGTATAAACAGGAATTTCTTGAAAGGACAAAACCGATTATTTGTTCACTTGGGTCTACTGCTCAGATGAAGTAAATGAGCAAACTTGGATGTCTGGCAATGTAAATTAAATCTGAAAAATGAGACCTGGGTGCTATTTTTGACTCCAACAACAGTTTTAAGTCTCACACTGATAAGCATAATTAAAACAGCATCACAACATAAAATTTTGGATCGTCTTAACACCAACTTTTTTTGGTTTAGCTGTTATCTTTTTTTCTTGTTTGCATTCCTTGGTTTACTATTCGTGATTATTTTTTTCTTCACTTTGTCCAATATTTTACTCCTTCTATTATTGTCCATTTGCTTTTCTCTAATGCTTGATTATGATGTAATATAAAGCACATTGAGCTGCATTTTAATACATGAAAGCTGCTGTTAATACGATCATCAGGAAAATATAGAGAAGGAGAAAGCAGACAGTGTGGAGGTCTTCAGAGCTCTGCTGCGCTGCATTGAGAGAAGCCAGGCGGAGCTGCTTGAGGTGATGGAGGAGAAGCAGAAAGCAGCAGAGAGGCAGGCTGAAGAGTTCATTAAAGAGCTGGAGCAGGAAATCACTGAGCTAAAGAGGAGAGACACTGAGCTGGAGCAGCTCTCCCACACTGAGGACCACCTCCACCTCCTACAGGTCAGAGTCCCTCTGTTTCTCAATAGTAATGCAGTCCATCACAGGACAGCACTCCCCATGCTGAGGGGTTTCTCCTCTCTCCTGCTGGACTGTAGGTTTACCCGTCCCTCTCAAGCCCTCTTCAGTCCAAGGACTGGACTGATATCAATGTTAATACAACTCTGTGTGTGGAGACTCTGAGGAGAGCTCTGTCTCAGCTTCAGGAAGAGCTCAACAAGGAGAAGGAGAAGCTTCCTGAGATCAGTAAGTATTTAATGTAAGACAATTGGATGTTCAGCCGATACTAGACAATGTCTGATACATACAGCATTAAGATATTTTTATTCTGTATTGTTATGTATTAAAACGTCCCATCAATGTCATCCCTACACTTTGTCAGACTGTGTTAATATTAAAATGCCGGTTTGTGGTTCATAGTAATCAAGTATTGGATTAAGCACATTTTGAACAAAGGATATTGTCTATTCTTTTCCAAACAGAGTTGAAGAGAATGCCAGAGTATGCAGGTCTGTGGGCTCTCATTGATCATATGAGCTGAATATATATGAGTCTGCTCTATTACATTCTGTTAAATGGTTTAAGCTTTGTGTTTCTCTCTCAGTGGATGTGACTCTGGATCCTGATACAGCTCATCCTGCTCTCATCCTCTCTGATGATGGAAAACAAATGACACTTGGAAAAAAACAAAAGAATCTCCCTGAAAACCCAGAGAGGTTTGATCGTTGTGCCTGTGTGCTGGGAAAGGAGGGGTTCTCCTCAGGGAGGTTTTACTATGAGGTTCAGGTCAGAGGGAAGACGGCATGGGATTTAGGAGTGGTCAGAGAGTCCAGTAACAGGAAGGGACAGATTACACTGAGTCCTGAGGATGGATACTGGACTGTATGGCTGAGAAATGAGACTGAATATAAAGCTCTGGACTCTCCTCGTGTTCCCCTCTCCTGAAACAGGCTCCCCAGAAGGTGGGGGTGTTTGTGGATTATGAGGAGGGTCTGGTCTCCTTCTATGATGTTGAGGTCAGGTCTCATATCTACTCTTTCACTGGTCAGTCTTTCACTGAGAAACTCTATCCGTACTTTAGCCCCTCTGACAATAAAGGTAAAAACTCAGCACCACTGATCATCACACCTGTTGAGCATTAAAAATGAGGTTTATTTTCCACATAATTGTAACAGAAGAACGTGTTCTGTGGCGCTGTAGATCATAACTAATAATAGACCTTAGCCTTTTTATCACTGATCTCCTTTTGATGAGATGAAAATGAAATGATTTTCCTGATGAATCATGTAGGAATCACAGCTTTTTATACACAGATACATGTATCACTTTAGACTCTCATAAAAATTCTGTTTCATGAATTTCTTTTTCATTTGCATATGCTGAATGTAAATATTCATGACGTTTATATTTTAGTTTGTGACACATTTCTAAATTGTACATGTCAATATTTCAAATGAACACAAGGTAATTATGTGTTAAAACTGAGCAAAATAAACTCTAATATCTCTGTATAATATGGAAGTTACTCACATAATTCTGTTCTTTTCTCTCCGAGTGATACACAATGCAGTTGTGGGCATTTTAAACACGTATTCATAGACATTTATTTTTAATGTAGTTGTTGTTTGCCACGCAGCTGGCCATGGTAGGCTACAGTGTCAATGGTAACAGAAAGCTACCGTAAAAATAACTTTATCCTAATATTGTAAGTTTGACAATTATACACCGATCAGGCATAACATTATGACCACCTCCTTGTTTCTATGCTCATTGTCCATTTTATCAGCTCCACTTACTATATAGGTGCACTTTGTAGTTCTACAGTTACAGACTGTAGTCCATCTGTTTCTCTGCATACTTTGTTAGCCCCCTTTTACCCTGTTCTTCAGTGGTCAGGACCCCCATGGACCCTCACAGAGCAGGTACTATTTGGGTGGTGGATCATTCTCAGCACTGCAGTAACACTGACGTGGTGGTGGTGTGTTAGTGTGTGTTGCGCTGGTCTGAGTGGATCAGACACAGCAGTACTGCTGGAGTTTTTAAACACCTCAGTGTCACTGCTGGACTGAGAATAGTCCACCAACCAAAAATGTCCAGCCAACAGCGTCCTGTGGGCAGCATCCTGTGACCACTGATGGAGGACTAGAGGATGACCAACACAAACTATCGTCTCTGACTTTACATCTACAAGGTGGACTGACAAGGTAGGAGTGTCTAATAGAGTGGACAGTGAGTGGACAGCATATGTTGTTGATGCTGGTATGCTGGTCAACCAGCATGACCATGCTGGGTGACCAGCTAAACCAATACTAGACCAGTATTAACCAGCATAGACTAGCATGGAATGCATGCTGATCTTTAGTTTGCTAGTTTGAAGAGATAATATGGCCAGCTGTAGCACGCATCTCTGATCCTGATTCACTTTTCCTCCAACATATCCAAAAATCGACCCAGTTTCCAGTGGTGGACAGTAACTAACTAAATGTAATTCGTTACTGTACTTGAGTAGTTTTTTCGTGTATCTTTTTACTTTCACTCCACCACATTTCAAAGTCAAATATCTCACTTTTTACTCCACTACATTATGCGAAATCTGTAATTCCTTTTGGTTTATGTGTGTATAAAAACGTAACATCAAAACGAAAGAAGCGTGAAGCAAGAACACCAATCAGGGCACAGCAGTCACTGTTTAGAGCTTGTTTTGACCTGTTGGTCATACCGACCCAGTGCAGCACATGGTTCAACGTCAGTGCAGCAGCGTAAGATTTTGGGAGAGTCTATTCAACATAAATGATGAACTGATCTAACTTTGTGTAAATAGACCACAATATAGAAATATGTACACATGCAGTTGTGACTGACGTGTCTTTTTTCTGAATTTATACAAACACTATTTCATTTTGAAGTAGATTTGCTTTTTCTAGTTTATGTTTGTGAACAGAGACCTACAGATGCAGTTTAGTAAAGGAAAACTCATTTGTGAACCTGAGATTAAAGTTTTTATTAAACTTAAACTTGTAACTAAGTTGCAAATAAATCTGAAAAAAAAACTGAAACTTTGCTTGTTTGTAAAAACTTATTTCAGAGCCACTCAGTTCTACCTGATGGAAACTGTTTGCCTTCAGTGTTTTGTGCTTATGATAATTTTAATAGACATCAGCGTCACTAATTAATGACATTCTATTAAAAGATTGGTTTACCAAGAGAGACACTGGAGTATTTTCACCTAAAATGAGTTAATGAAGCGAGTCTTGTTAAAAAAATGATAATAGGACATTAAAGTCATAATTAATCTTTTAGTACTTTTACTTTCCATACTTAAGTACATTTGAAGGCAAATACTTTTGTACTTTTACTCAAGTGGAGGTCTAAAGGGAGGAATTTCTACTTCTACTGGAGTAATATTTTACTTTGGGTATCTCTACTTTAACTCAAGTACGTGATTTGTGTACTTCTTCCACCACTGCCTGTTTCGTTGATTTATCCTGGATCCAGTAGGTGTTTGAGTAATTCAGTGGATTTGGGTCACAGCCATAATATGAGATCACACAAATTAAATTTAAGCTTAGGAGCAAAACAGTATGTGCTGTCTTTCTGTACACAGACACACAGTCTATTCTTTGTCTATGATGACCACTATTCAGCAGCCAGCTCACACAATAAGATGCATTCTGCTTTCGCCCAAAAATATAGACCAAAAAAAGAAAGTAGAAAAAAGCTGTAAGTAACCTTGACTACGTTCCTGCCATGGCACATGAATATTTTAAGTGATGCTAGGCGCCATATTAGCTGAAAGAGAAAACAGGAGTGGGGAAGTGGAGCTACTGAGGTCCAGGTAAGCTGTTCAAATATATTTACTCTGCTATCACAAAATTATGGAAAAAAGCGATACCTGCCTATCTACACTTTTTTATTTTAAAGATGATGAATGTAATACAAGCAGCTGTTGCACACTTCTGTTACTTAGCTAGCTAAATTAGCTATTTATATATACACACTCATTCCAAATTTGTTCCAAAAGACGTTTGGACAAAATCACGTTCACCACTGTGTTACATCACCTTTCCTCTTAGCAACTCTTCATAAATGTTTGGGGACGTAAAACACAAATTGATCCAGTTTTAAACAAGGATTTTTTTACATTCTTCTGTTCTACAGGTTTTCAGTTGTGCAGCCATACAGGGCCTTTGTTGTTGTATTTTGAGATTAATAATGCTTTATCAATAAATGACCGTTCTGGTCTGCAGGAAGGCCAGTCA
Organism: Colossoma macropomum; assembly: GCF_904425465.1. Classification (NCBI taxonomy): domain Eukaryota; kingdom Metazoa; phylum Chordata; class Actinopteri; order Characiformes; family Serrasalmidae; genus Colossoma; species Colossoma macropomum. The sequence goes on from NW_023494805.1 coordinate 6,752,159, forward strand.
CTCTGATTAGGCAGCCCTGCTGTTGTAACACGTGCAGAAAGTTTCTTGATCTTAGTCACATAGAAATAAACATGGACGTCCCTGATAAAGGCAGCATATGTTGCTCCGTAATGTCTTCAGTGTCAGTAATGCTCTCATAAATGCGCAGCCTCTTAACGTTCCAGGCTTATTACATACTAAGGCTTATTATTCATTAACTACAGGGACTTCAATGCCAACTAATGGTTCTTTTCTTAGGTTACAGAAGCCTGTAATAAAACTTTGGGCTCGCTGTCGGGACCATGGCTTGGTAAGGGGTTAACCACTAAACCCCCCTATATCATGACAGACTCTGGCTTTCGAACTTGTGTATCCATCACTGAAGCATGCTGGTTTGTAGTGTTGCCGTTTGAGGGGTCGACAGTCATGGGCATCCATTTGTGGTTTTTGGCCTTGTCCTTTACACACAGAGGTTTCTCCAGATTTCCTGCATCTTTTGATGTTATAGAGGGTGAAGTACCTTTTGAACTTTTGGATTTATTTTGCTGATGCATTTTAGCAAAGAGGTGAGCTTTGATCGTCCTTGCTCATGAAAGACTCCGCCTTTCCTGGATGCTTATTTTACATCCAAGCATGACTGTATCACCAATTTAAGATGTTTTTTAACATGTTTCTTGTCCTGATTTTTTTTGGAATGTGTTGCAGGCAACAGTTCCAGAATGAACATATAGTTACTTAAAAGCAATGAAGTTGATAAGGTAAACATTACATATCTTGCACTTTTTTCATTCAAATACAGGTCAAAGTACTTTTTTGGAATTGAGTTTGTACTGACAAGTAAGTTACTAGCTAGCAAATGTTAGCCAACTAGCTAAACTATGTTTGGAATTATAAAAAAAAACATTTGTTTCTGATCTTTTTAATTCACCTTGAGCTGAGTTAAAATCACCAGTATTCCTTGCAAACTTTGTTTTAATATTTTTCTATCTGTAGCTAAAGGTTAAGATGATGTGTTTTTGAAAACACTGTTGGTGTGGACGGAATATGTCTGTAAAAATATCTGAATATGTGTGGATGAGGCACACTAAAGTTTATCAGTGAAATTGACACAAATTTGCTTGGCATAAATATGCAGCGTATTATTGAATTATAAATAAACTTTCATACACAGAGAAGAATGGAATGCCAAAAGATACTGTGGATTTCAGATGTATTGGATTATTAATGTCAGCTTGTTTTTTAATTGCAAACCTTGCCATCAGGCCCAGATTGACACAGGACAGAAAGAAGCAGTGAAGATCTACACTGCACTGGTAAGTATGGACCTGTACATTGCATCATTCATAGGCTGCTCTCTGTTGCTGATTACGTACCACTGCAAAATATTTCAATGACTCTTTCTGGGCCTAAACTGTACATCTTGACTCTCCTTACAGCCACAGGTAAACACTTCTGACCTAGACCTCCTTATTATCTGAAATGGCTTCCCTTCCTTCCCTTTCCTCTGGCATCCAAGACCAATGTATATGAATTTGAGATGTAGCTCAAGGATGACAGCAATACAAGAACAAAGAAAAACATAGTAGGTAAGGGGTGTTTTTTTTTTTAAGGAACATAATAAAAATGACAAAAGTTGAAAATCTTTTACAGTGGTGCTAGAAGGCTTGTGAACACTGTAGAATATTTTGCATACCTAAAAAGTAATCGGACTGTCATCAAAATGATTAAGAAACCCAAAAAAACAGAGAATACATAAAATTATTTACCTTCATTCATTAATTGATCAGTCTTTGCTTTGAGTATCTGGTGTGACCAACTTAACAGTAATGACAATGTTTGCCATAGCTATTGATCAGTCTCACACACTGGCTTGGAGAATTTTTTGCCCCACTCCTTCATATAGAATTGCTTTAGCTCAGGGAGGTTTGTTGGGTTTCTTGTATAAATTGAACGCCTCAGGCTCACTACAACATTTCTATTGGACTCTGATGCTGCAATTCCAAATCAATACATTTCTTCTTCTTTACCCCTTTAAAATCCCAGGCTTATTACATACTGAGGCTTATCATTATTATTATCTACAGGGACTTTAGTACAAACTGCCTAAATTATTCTTAGGTTATAGAAATGTGTCCTAAAACTTTGGGACCGCTGGTTGGCCCCGGCCATTTAAGGGGTTAACCATTCTAATAAGCAAATTTCTGCATCAGCTCCGCCATGCTGCTTCTCCATGCATTAATAACTTATTGTTTGGTAACACTTTACTGTAGGCTGCTGTTCATAAGGCTACATGACACCTACATAAGGTTGTCCTTACAACTGACATAACCCTACATAACTGTTTGTAAATGCTTATTACAACAGGCGTCATCTGTCATAAAGGCTACTTTAGCTGACTTTGATCAAAATTTGCAAATGTAACCTTTATAGCGAATGACGCTTATTGGAACAAGCATTTATAAACAGTTATGTTGGGTTATGTCAGTTGTCATTACAAGCTTATGTAGGTGTCATGTGGCCTTATTAACAGCACCCTACAGTAAAGTGTTACCTATTGTTCTTTTAATAATAAGTGACTGAATTAGTCCCTCACTAAAGTACACAACAGGACTGAATTGCCTACAAATCATATCTTAATTTATTCATTTATTTAATAGACCCTTAGATTATTTCAAAGCAGAGCATTTCAATCAACATACAGTACTTTCTTCAACTGTTACTGAGCTGAAGGAATAGCTGACTCTACCAAAAGCAGGTCTCATGGAATGTATTAGCTTATTTTGTGCTGAAAATGTGGCCTGAATCATCAATGATTAAATTGGAAAGGAGTGAGTGGAAAAATGTCTTTTACATACATCCCATCTATGGCAACCAAGGCTTATTATAATGTGTGTAATATGTTTCCAGTTACAGTGACGGTATGTCAGTAATTGTTTAAAAGGCCATCCCCTTTCCCCCCCTCTGTAATAGTTCCTCCCAATTTCTCAGTTGGTACGGTCCATTTTGTAATGTTCAGGAGGACGTACGCCAGTTAAGACACTTGTTGAGTCATTCTGCTGCGGCATGGATTTCCTTTGGCGTGCGTGCATGTAAAGTAAGTAGCGTTGTTGTAACGTTTTCACCTAAATATTATATAGAATGTGAGTTAGTTAGTCTGGGCAACCGAATGTTTGTTTACAAATCAATGTATCCATTAATGTGTGCACGTGTTTGTTACCTGATTAACTTACTTTATGTAGTGTGTACTGAGAAGCTTTGTGTTTCTGTATATCTACAATTGCCTGGTTTGTTATTCTATCTTATGGTGCCATATGATGTTCTAGCCATCTAGTGGTCAAACTAAGTATTGACACCTATATTGTTGTACAGATGTGTACTTCATGTTAATTCCCTAATGTTTATTATTGTATATGCTTTCTATTGCTTTATAGGAAACCACACACACAGTTTATTATTTCTTTGTATATCAGAGTTCAGAAGTTCCCCTGTTCAAGTTGTGTGGTAGTGGCAAACCCTTCAATAAAGGGATCAAGGGTGATGTGCTGGTCTGAGTGGATCAGACACAGCAGTGCTGCTGGAGTTTTTAAACACTGTGTCCACTCACTGTCCACTCTATTAGACACTCCTACCTTGTCAGTCCACCTTGTAGATGTAAAGTCAGAGACGATAGCTCATCTGCTGCTACACAGTTTGTGTTGGTCATCCTCTAGTCCTTCATCAGTGGTCACAGGACGCTGCCCACAAGACGCTGTTGGCTGGATATTTTTGGTTGGTGGACTATTCTCAGTCTAGCAATGACACTGAGGTGTTTACCTCCCTGTTTGAATCCCAAATCCACACAGTTTATTTTTTAATTTCTGCACGTTTCTTATCAACATGCTTTCTTTTCTTTGGCAGAAACTGAAGGTCAGTTTGCCTGTGGTTTCTGCTTTCTCAGCATATTCAACCACTGATTTCTCAAGGATACAAACATCAGCCTCTACCCAAGCCCTCTTCTTTTTCAAATCATCTAGCTCATCTATAAAGGCCTTCCTCTTCAATTCACCAGCTTGATGCTCTAAGGTAGCTATGCTTGTCTTCCGCGTCTTAAAGGATAGCGGGTCAAGCCGAGCTTTACTCGAAGCTCGAAGGGCTCGTGGTACAGTTCGAGTTTTTAACATTGCCATCAGGGAGGCAGGGTCTGGTCTAATTTTGGCTTTGTAGGCGAAGGTTTTAAATATGATGCATCCACAGGCAGCCAGTGACGGGAGCGCAGCAGTGGAGTGACGTGACTGAACTTAGGAAGACTGAAGACGAGCCGTGCTGCTGCTTTCTGAATGAGTTGCAGGGGCTTGATGACCTGCATAGATAGATCCAGCCAACAGCGAGTTGCAGTAGTCAGGCTTTGAGATGACAAGAGACTGAACGAGCACCTGGGTGGCCTCTTGAGAGAGAAAGGGTCAAATCCTCCGAATGTTGAACAGGAGAAACCTGGATGACCAAGTCAGGTTTGCGATATGAGCCGAGAATGAAAACTGGCCACCCAGAATCACACAGACACTTCTTGCCTCTTCAGACAGAACAATCAGAGAGTTCTCAAATAAAATGGCAAGGTCATCAAACGCCTTGGTGATTTATTACCATTTGGAGTACATTTCTGATGTACATCATGCCACAAACAAATATAACTTTAAGCTTTTACATACAAAGAGAACAAATAAAAAAAAGCTTCAGGAATTTTTCCATAAACATGACAGTAAGTAGGTTAAGTGAAATGACTTCCACAGTCACCACATCTGAATCTAATAGAGTACCTTTAAGAGGTTCACAGCATGTGCAGAATTTGCAGCTAATAAATCTGCAGAAATGACATGAAGCCATCAGGTCAACATGAAACAGATCTCTAAGGAACATTTCCAGCACCTTGTTGAACCCATGCCACCAAAAACCACAGTCTTCTGAAAGCAAAGGGGGAACCTACTCAGTAATACAATGATCTTCCTGTTAAAGCAGCTGGTGCATGCACCTCTGCTTGTCTGTTCCAAACCACAGAACCACTAAAGGAACCTCAGAACCAGCTGATACTCAGGAAGGTAGATCTCATATGAGTTTTAAATTCAGAATATCTTTTATGTGTTTATTTCAGTCAACAGATCTGTCAAAACTAATGGAATCAGCAGAACTTCTCAGGATGATTGTGTTTAACTCAGCGCCCCCTTTGCTTCTGCAAGTAGCGGATAATTTATATTATTCTTTTATAGATATTACTGTAGAACTTCCTCAAATTACATTTTTTAATAATTTAATGGAAACTTGAAGCTTGACTTGAAGTCACACTTTAAAAAGATAAAGAACTAAATAGCTTTAAGCGCTTGGATTACCACAAGGTTCATCAATCAAATAGAAGCTGACATTCTGCACTTATAAAAATAAAGTAAAATGTAGTAAACAGTACAACACTGTACAGCTGACGTACAGATACAACAAACTAGTCCAGGTTTATTCATTCATTGGCTACTTTGTTAATGCATTACTTCATTTATTCAACCAATTATTCTGTAATGTATTTAAGGATTTTCAGAAATATGCTTTTATTTACATCCTGAAATATTTTCTGACATAAAAAGTTCTGAAGGGAGGCATTTGTCTCATCTATGAAGTTTTAACAGGTGTGATGATCAGCGGTCCTGAGTTTCTACCTCCATAATTGATTAGAGAGGGACTTAGGTATGGATAGAGTTTCTCAGTGAAAGACTGACCAGTGAAAGAGTAGATGTGAGAATTGGCCTTAACATCATAGAAGGAGACCAGACCCTCCTCATAATCCACAAACACCCCCACCTTCTGGGGAGCCTGTTTCAGGGAGAGGGGGATCATGGAAGAGTCCAGAGCTTTATATTCAGTCTCATTTCTCAGAATCACAGTCCAGTATCCATCCTCAGGACTCAGTGTAATCTCCCCCTTCCTCTTACTGGACTCTGTGGTCACTCCTAAATCCCAGCCAGTCTTCCCTTTGACCTGAACCTCATAGTAAAATCTCCCTGAGGAGAACCCCTCCTTTCCCAGAACACCCAGACAACGATCAAACCTCTCTGGGTTTTCAGGGAGATCCTGTTGTATTTTTCCAAGTCTCACTTGTTTTCTATCATAAGATAGGATGATGTTAGGATGAGCTGAATCAGGATCCGGAGTCACATCCACTGAGAGATAAACAAACACAGTTGAAACCCATTTTAAACATGATGATGTGTAATACTGAAGAAATATCCAGTCATGTGATCAGTGAGAGCACACATACCTGCATACCGCTGAATCCTCTTCAGTTCTGTTTGGAAAGAATAATGAAAAATATCATTCACATCTTAGAATTTAAATTGTGCTTAATAAAACGCCTGTTAAGCACTGTAATATTAGAAACAAATGCCACAGTATAGTATTAAAATTATAGAGGAGTTTTAAATAAATAATATTCCAGATTCAAAACATCTTAATGTTCCATGTATCAAATATGCATTTCTTACAACAAAAACACATCTGCTCATCCTCACAGGCTCTTACTGATGAATAAATACTCACCAATCACAAAAGCCTTCTCCATCTCTTTACTGAGCTCTTCCTGAAGCTGAGACAGAGCTCTCCTCAGAGTCTCCACCCTCAGATGAGCGTTAATCCTGACCTCAGTCCAGTTCTTGGTGTGTGGAGGGCTGCAGAGGGACGGGTAAACCTACAGTCCAGCAGGAGAGAGGAGAAACCCCTCAGCATGGGGAGTGCTGTCCTGTGATGGACTGCATTACTATTGAGAAACAGAGGGACTCTGACCTGTAGGAGGTGGAGGTGGTCCTCAGTGTGGGAGAGCTGCTCCAGCTCAGTGTCTCTCCTCTTTAGCTCAGTGATTTCCTGCTCCAGCTCTTTAATGAACTCTTCAGCCTGCCTCTCTGCTGCTTTCTGCTTCTCCTCCATCACCTCAAGCAGCTCCGCCTGGCTTTTCTCAATGCAGCGCAGCAGAGCTCTGAAGACCTCCACACTGTCTGCTTTCTCCTTCTCTATGTTTTGCTAACAGCACACAATAATGATGACATTACCAGCACAGCAACGTTCATACATTAAATGCAGCTCAGGGCGCTTTAAAGAGAAAAGCAAATTTAAGTAACTTTAAGAGAACAATAAAAAGAAAAAAACAAAAGAATAATAATTAAAGGAATAAACCAGTGACTGCTCCATGTTCAGTTATAATGTAGTTGAACAGCATGCTCATAATAGAACTGAGTGGCAGCATGTACAAGAAAAATAAGTGGCCCCACTACATTCCCTTGAGGTACTCCACAGCAAATATAACACCTTCCAGTTATAAACTCAGCAAGAGTAACAAAATATCGACTATCAGTTAGATTTGTGTAAAACCACTTCCCTTTTACTCTTCCATTTCCAAAAATATTCATACCTTGAATAAGGTCTCTAACCGAAAGCTTGAATATTAAAAGATATTGCAGTTTTGAGTGTGCAGATGCTTTTTTCATATTTTTACACTTCCATTTCCAAACAGTTCCATCTTAATTTGACATGTGAGAACTTCAGTTATCTACAGTGTAAAATGCATCTAATGCATCTTAAGATGCAAGAGGACAAGGACTGATATTTTGCTATCATTACTATTCTGACCTAAAGCCTGACTAATTTCTTTCATAGATTTCACAGTTTAATTTAACTGAAATGATTGTCTGCAGTTCAGTGAACTGGTTTTCATGGTGGATTATTATAAGCATTGAGTAATACATGCATAGTAAATAATCACTGAGACCCAGTTAAGATTCACATTATTGAGTTGAACAGAGTGACTGATTTCCTCAATCTTCTTCAGTCGGTCCTGGATCATCTGCTGAACTTCTACTTGTGTTGTTCCCATTTGAATCTATTATGAATAAAAACAAATTATAACAATAGCTCTCATCATATGAGGAGTTTTTCAATGAAAAAGCAGGAGACAGAGTGAATAATTCACTAAACGTCTCTCACCTTCTTCACTTTAATCTCCTCCTCTACAGGAACAGTGCTGTGAGTCTTGTGGTCTGTCTCAGTGCAGAACTGACACACACACGTCTGGTCGTCTCTACAGAACAGCTCCAGGGGTCTCTCGTGTTTCTGGCAGATGTAGTCCTCCAGGTTCTCCACAGGGTCCATCAGTTTGTGTTTCTTGAGTTTAGCTGCAGTTTTATGAGGCATCAGATGAGTCTCACAGTAAGATACTCCACAGTCCAGACAGGACTTTACAGCCTCCAGCTGTTCATCTGTGCAGTAGTTACACAGAACCTTTGTAGGGTTAGATGGGTGTTTTTCTAAAGCGCTGCTGGATTTAACCTGAACTGACTTCTTGAACTGAGCAGCCAGTCCAGAGATGAAGGTGTTCACAGACAGTTCAGGTCTTGTAGGGAATTCTGCCTTACAAACTGGACACTGGCAGCGTGAACTGCTGTCCCAGCACTCTTTGAGACAGACCATGCAGAAGTTGTGTCCACATGAAGTAGAGACTGGATCAGTGAACACATCCAGACAGATAGAGCACTGGAGCTGATCTTCAGACAGGAGACTGCTGGAGGAAGACATGACTGACAGTGGAGATAGGACATAGTGAAGAGGAGAGAGAAATCGTGAAGGTGATTTTAAGATTGTAGAAAACATCACATATTATTCATAATAATTCTTAGCTGATGAATGAAACCCTATCATGACTTTCTTAAATAACTCAGTGTCATTGTCAAAAAAGACATTCTCAAAAATCGAATTGTTAAGCATTGGCTAAAAGGGAATATTAATGTCGCACTGAGAGGCCCTAAGAATGCATTAGGCCATAGTCTGAGGCTTTCCAAAGCAGATGACTTTTGATGACCTTGCTTGCAGGTGCACTCTCAGTGACCTCATATGAGTCCCTATGATATATGGTTCAGTGGGGCCATGCAGGATGAGATAAACTGGTACAAACTGGCTGAAACCAGCTTTTAAGGAGTGTCCTATACATGAGATACATTATGTATACAATGCATACATTGTGTACATAGATACATTTTGTATCCAATGGGACCAAATGGAACACAGAAAAAATTGATAAGAAGGGTGTGGCGATGTGATATCACCCCAGGTAAAGTATATAAAAAACATTGTCCGAACTCTGTATTCATGCAGTTGGGTCTCTCAAGAGCATGACCAAAAAATCAGCATGCCAATATTATTGGCCGATACGAGCAAGCAGAGTCCAGTAGAGTACCCCACTAAAGAGATGAGGCCAAAATAAGCCTGGCAACATTCGTGTCAGCCATGCCTGCTTTTGCTGAAGTAATGTGAAAGCCAGTACTGCCTGGCAAACATCAGAATTAGCCTGTGTTTAACACACGGTAGTAGAGTAGTGTAGGCTGAGCTGCTGACAAACTCAACTGTAGAGTCATTTATGAAACAGTGTGGCAGTTCTAGTGAGTAAACAAACATTGGTCCTATCCTAACTGATCACTTCTGAAAAGTCTCTCGCAACATCGCTTAACGCAGCTTATAACGCTGTTCATTGCTAAATTAGGTTAACCACAAAGCCAGCTAATGCTGTGTTTATGAGTGGAAAACATATTCAAAGCTGAAGTTGGCTTCTTATTTGCAAAGGTTCTTGTTCAAATTATCTCTTTCCAAATGGTGCAACATTTTCAGCAGAGGCCTCAGGTGCCAAAATGTAACTGCGGCACCGTTTAAGATGGAATTGGAAAATTCAAACAAGAAGCTGTTGAACAGGGTCTGTAGTTACAGTTGGTGCATTGGAAATTATTAAGACAGAGGAGACATGTAAATAAACGTGAGCTGAACAAGAATCTAACACAGCCTAGTGGCCAGGCAAAGTTATCGAGCTTCTCTTTCAAGTGTGCAGTGTGTGCTGAAGTGGTACTATTCTGTGAGCGTGCAGAGCTCATTGATGTGGTGTAGGGTCGAATTTTCTCGTCCAAGTTTAAAATTTGCCATCATAAGCGGAAGTAAACGCGCAGAGCGCAGTGGGGTCACTGAAGCTCAGAAATCACAGGCCTGTTGTTCTGGTATATCCCAGACAGCAGACAGTTTTGGGCTGATTCTGGCATCCCTTTTTTTATTTTCCCTTTTATTTATCCGATTTACTGATTTTTCCTTCCTCTTTTCTTTAGTTATACTTTATAAATTAGTTTAGTAAATCATTTTAATCTATCACAGCATCAGCAACAGCATTTTCTGTGAAATCATTTTATATCAGGCCTGGTCATGATTTTTTTTTCCCCCTCATTTGTTTGTAATATTTGTTTTATATATTTGTTTATATATAAGTTTATTTTCCAAAATAAAAGTCTGTGTGCATTTAAAATCTGTTTGAGGAGTCTAAAACTAGTTAAAACTTGTATGCATGACAGTAAACTGGGTGGTCCAAGGGTGGACCAGCAGTGGCAAACAGTCAGTGGGGTGCCAACCTTATCAAGCCAGGAGACCGATATATGCTCTCTATCTGGGGTGTAAGATGTTAAGTCTATTATTTGGTAATGCTAACTAGTACTGAGCACCAAAACACAGAGGTTACCTTATATTTAGGTTCACAACAAGACAAGGCTGAAGCAGGCTTTCTATTCAGGCTTCGTGCTCCTATCTACAAGAAAACTCTCTCCATGAGATGTTTCAGTCTGGCTTTAGACCCTTTCACAGTACTGAAACAGCATTAACTAGAGTAGTAAATGATCTTGTGTCTCTCGATAGTGGCCATATTTGCATATTAGTCCTTCTAGATACCACTCCTTCTGGTGCAGCATTCGATACTATCGACCACAAGATCCTCCTTGATAGGCTGTAAAATCTGGTTGGTATCAAAGGACAGGCTTTGTCATGGTTCCGATCTTATCTGACCGACCATTAGCAAGTTGTGAGTGTTAACAATAATCACTCTGATGGCACGCTAGTACAATATGATGTCGCCCAAGGATCTGTGCTCAGGCCGCTGATTTTCTCTCTGTGTATGCAACCTCTTGGTAACCTAATTCGCAATATAGTACATATCTGCTCAACCAAATGAGGCTCTACATCTAAATAATCTTGAAGAGTGTATTAAAAATATCAAATGCTGGATGACCAACAATTTCCTTCTTCTTAATCCTAATCTACTACTTGGACCCAAAGCAGAAAGATCTCAACTCTCCAAATTTGAACTAAATTTAGAGGCCACACGGTCATTCCAAGCACTACTGTAAAAGATCTAGGCGTCATCTTTGATTCCAGTCTCTCTTTTGATACACGTTTGCAACATTGTTAGAACCGCATTCTTTCACTTGCGTAACATCGCTAAACTACTTAATATTCCAGCCCTAAACGATGCGGAAAAACTTGTGCATGCATTTATAACCTCCAGGCTGAACTACTGTAACACCATTTTAGCTGGATGCTCCAATACGTTACTAAATAAGCTCCAACTGGTCCAGAACGTAGCTGCTAGAGTCCTTACAAGGACCAAAAAGTTTGACCATATATCCCCACTCCTGTCCTCATTACACTGGCTACCTGTTAAATTCGGTGTAGAGTATAAGATCCTTCTCTTACCGTATATATGGTTATATGGCCCCGCAGTTTCTTAGTGAATTCATTCAGTCATATGAACCCACACGAACGCTCCGCTCACTAAATAGCGGCCTGCTGACAGTTCCTAGAATTAGACAAACCACAGCAGGGGGTCGAGCATTTTACGTAGCCCCAAAATTGTGGAATCATCTCCCGATCTTAGGGAGTTTTTCTTTGCCACTGTCTCCATTGGCGACGCTCATGGGGGCTCGGACCCGGGTTTTTCTGTAAAGCTGCTTTGTGACAACACATGTTGTAAAAAGCGCTTTATAAATAAACTTTGACTTGACTTGACTTGACTCACCAGCTTCATGTTGGAATTTTCCCGCTCCACCTTAAATGGTGGCAGTATTCTGAACTCAAACGTCGCCATAGAACAGTGAAGGAATCGTTTTCCAGCCGTCATGACATTTATCATAAAATGTCATAGCGTCACGAGGAGCATCCGAGACAGGCAACACCAAACCGCAGAAAGTATGCGGGCTTGTAAGCTCGCGGAGGCGCGTTCGGCTTCGCACAACCCTCGAGAATCTCTCTTCGCAAGAAGTATCGGCCTCGAGTCTCCGTCTTCACCAAGAGTACTGGTCATTATGACTGAAAGACAGTAATCTAGTGTCCATATGCCTGTGTGATGCGCACGCACGAATAGAGGAGTTCGGCAGAATACCGACAGAAAACTTGTTGAACTTGAGCGCAACTGCAGCTGATCTGGGGAGCAGGAAGCCCCCGTCAAATGGTGGGAGTTCAGTTTCTCCCCCATATCATTTCTCTCACATATAGTTTGTACACGTCAAATATACAGTATATTATTTATACAAAAAGTAATATAAAAGTAATAATTCTGTGATTTTCTTAGCTTCAAAATCTGCGCTCTGCACGTTTATTTCCGCTTATGATGGGAAATTCTACATTTGGATCATTAGAAAACGACCCTTTGTTCCATTGCTGGTTGTTTGTTATTTGATTTTATGATTATTTTGTGAAATTGTAAAAAGAAGCTATTTCTTGATTTTCCCACTGACAATAACAGAACTAGAACGAGAACCGACCCATTTGCCGTTGTTCAATACTGGTTTTTAAAATGAAAATCAAATGAACAGAAGGTACACGGACCGTTTGGGATTGAGATTGGGTTGAGGGCACTTTCAGTCTGCTCTGGTACTCTATAGTTAACACTGTAAAACGTTAAAACATAGAACAGGAGTTTAAGATGAAGATCTCGAGCGTTTACAGCAGTTAAACACTAAACCACATTCACAGTGAGTTACAGAGACACTGAACAGAAGGAGTTTATCAGTAATTACCAGCATCAGCAGTTTCACTGTCCTCCTCACTCGGTCTGCTTTTCTGCTCCTTTACAGTTCACAGTTACAGTACAGCAGATCAGCTCCTCTAAGAGAGACTTCAGACTGAAAGACACTGGACTGTTTATGAAGCAGCGTCGCCTTAGTTTCATTTCTCCTGAGTGACGTCACGAGGCCGCTGCCAGTTGTATTTACAGGTTGAATTACAGCATCACAATATGCACAACATATCACAAACAAACAAACAACACGTTATTATAATAACCATTTGTATGTACACAACCATACAGAAACTCACTGACGTGTGTATCACTGCACAGATATATCTGCTGTATGGTGTGTGAAAGTCTTTGAATGACTGATGTTTTCAAATATGTGCTAATATTTCTTTTACAAGCTTCAAACTTCTGTGTTTAATCTAGCATGAATCGCTCTGGCTGGTGTGAGAACGAGAACACGCTCAGCACCTCCCACTGCAGCTTTGTGGGACTGTGGAGTGGAATTTTTAGGTTCTGAATCCTGAATAAGGTTTTGGTTCTGAATTACAATCAAAAAGTATGTAGTATTTAGTATTTAGTATTGTTGCCTATAAAGGAATGAGTATTATCAGTATTATCAATCTCACTGCTGTTCCTGTATATTTTAGAGACCTGCTGAAAGACACACAGTCACTCACCCCCACTTTGAACACGCTGTCACTGATTCTAGGATTGGGCAGTCTCCACTTATTTCTTGCCTTCAAACGTCTCCAGTAGATTGTGGCGTCAGCATAGAAGGATGCCATATTTCTGTTTTTACTGAATATGGCAGAACCGCACTGCAACACAGTAAAACTAATGAGGGAGGTCACCACCGGCCATTCACTCCCAGTCCTCTTCCAGCTCTGCCAGCACACCAGTCACTCCAGCACCATTCGCTTGGGGACTTGCTTTGGGGCACGCTGTCTCCTCCTTAAACTCCAGTGTTGCGTAGCACTCTGTTGCTGTCCTGCCCTCTCTGGCAAGCAGCTGATTGAAGTCTGACTGGTGTGGCGAGCTTGTGCTGTCTCAGCTCCTCTGGCAGCAGTGCGTTCAAGAAATGTTCCAGTACCAACTCTTCCTGCACAGCCTTCCTCGAACGCCGGGTATGCTGGTTGAACCACTGTGCTCTGGTTTACCACCAACATGCTTATCCGCTCTTCCTTTGGCCTCCGCCTCTCCGGTATCAGCTGCCTTACTGACTTCCTCATGGGGCTCCACTGTTAAGCCTCGACACTCGGTTTCTTTCGTCGTCTTCCTCATCCAGGAGAATATTAAAATGAACAAATGTTTATATGACATTTAGAATAATTGAATATGAACCAGAAGTTTCCATGCTTTAAAAAGATAAAGAAGAGTGTGCTGCTTAAAGATGATAACCTGTTTTGTTTATTGTGTCTCATTAGGGATGAAAATCCGTTTTGCTAATTAACAGTTTTGCTAATTAACTGCTAATTAACAGTTTGCTAATTAACTGTTTGACCACAATTTCTTTCATTTTGATTATCAAAATAATGGTCTCAGATCCTTTGCCATGTGTTCTCCAGTCTCATTAAGCGTTATAAGAGAAGACTCAGAGCTGTTATCTTTGGAAAGGGAGGCTGCACAAAGTATTAAATAAAGGTTAGCCAACAACTGAGAACCACACAACTGAGAAAAATACATATTTGCTGATAAGATTTGTTTTTTTCAGTCAATGTACTTCAAGTAAAGGTTAGCGTTCTGTTAATATTTTGATCGAAAGATCAAAAGGATCAGCAATAAACAACACTTTTTTTACAGCCTATTTTGTTCATGTTTACCAGGGGTGCCAATATTTGTGGAGGACACTGTATGTTCCGTCATATGCAAAAGTTTTGGTGCACATACCCTGTGCACCTTCTGACCAGAAATTAAGGAGTTGTCACAATTCGTAATCTCAAAGTGGTCATTTTCACTGGCAAAAAGAGTGTACTCTGTGTACAGCTCCCAACATTTTTAACAATATACGCATTTCATCCCCCAAGCAGCCTGCATGATTACATGACCACAGCATAATGCCCATTCAGCATAACTCACTGGTTTGAACAATAGATGTCACAATTATTTAAAACATTGACAGAGCCAAGGTTATAAGTGCAAAATGTGATTACAATATGATTGCACAACAACACCTATCATGATAAACAAACTATTTCTCTTTCTAAACTATTTATATTGAAGTGAACTTCAAAACATTAGGAAAGCAGCATGATTTCCTGTGCAGTTTTAAGTACAGCGCCAGTTCTGCCACTCTAAAATCCTGCTTGAGCAAGTCTTCTTCCTCCTCCAGAAGTTACAAGGTGTACCAGTAAATTACCGCCAGAGTGGTTCAGGCCTTATTTTCTGTGAGATTGTGTCATTTTATGAATCGCTTCCGTCACGTTTAAATGAGATGATAGTGCGGCCGCGACTCATATTGCCCAAGTGGTAAAACACACTGGGAATCCTTGTTTATGGATCAGCAGTTGTGTTACCGCCAGGCTATTTGGCAGTGCATTTTATGAATCTGGCTCTGTATGTCAGAATAACTAGTTGAAATGCTGAAAGTGTTAAGTTACAGTAAAAAGCAGTATTTCTAAGAAATTAAATGACTGAAATTTTATGGAATTTTACCGTCATTGAGAAAACATACTTTTACTGTTAAATAACGTTTTTTTTCTGCCACCCCTGCTGCCGGACTTTTTGCCTTTTTTTTTTTACCGATTTTGTTTGTTTGTTTTAATATTTTGCTAATTAGTAAGATACTGCTCGAAATATTTTGGTTCCATGGCAAGTTAGCTACGAATCTTGCTAATATTATGTTAGTTGGCTAGTTTTAGCTAGTCTTGAACTAACTTTCTTTAGAACTTTCTAACTTTCTTTCTGAAAAGAAAAACTTATTTCAAATGTGGTAAGTGTGTAGTGTTGTTACTACTACATGTCCTTTAGATTTAGGTTTTAGATTTAGTTTTAAAACAAAAGGTTTTTCAGAATAAGATAAGATAAGATGAGATAATCGTTTATTAGTCCCACAACAGGGAAATTCTTAGTTAAGAGAATTAACAAGCAAGTAATTAACTTTGCTACACTCATGAGTGCAGTGCGCCCCTGTGGCAGCCACCCCATATTTTCTCCCTTAAAGGTCAGCCATCCCAGTGACCCACAATGTCACAATGAAACCGGCCTCAGTGGTGGGAAAGGGGACCAGGATGCCCACTGCTACTCTCCTTCAGGGCACTGGAGTGGAGGGATTGCAACAGAGCATGCAACAGCCCTTTCTTGGCTATACACAGGTTACAACAGTCCACATAGAGCTCCACATCCAAGTGGCAGCCTTGTCCATAGGATTTTTACTGCAGCTGCTTCAGGGTCTTGCCCACCCCGATGCACTGCCAGATGCTCTTACCAGGCATTAGTTTCTCCCAAATGTGGTACAACAGCTCTTTGCAAAAACGAGGCTGTCCCTTCCTGTGCGGACACCTTGGCGGTGGGCCCCTACGGGGTTATATCTGTCCCCTCCAGTGTTTTCCCTGCCTGGAGCCAACCTTGCACCTAGTAGAGTTCCACATCTTCCTCCTGGGCACAAAAGACCTCCTCAGGGCTTATGGCATCCAGTCCTGTTCAGCTAGGAGTGACGGCTGCGGTCAGAGCACTCCTTACTTCTGTTGCTGCTTTCTCCTTAAGTGGCACACAGTACTGCCATTCCTCAAAAGCACATGCATGCCCGGCATTGTGCTGAATGGAGAAATTGTGCCATGATCCACCTCGCCACCTGGCCCTTTGGGTTTTTCGAACTGCGTGAGTCAGGTCAATGAGGCATGTTCAATGTGCAGCACAAAGGGAACACCGTAGAGGTAGGGCTAGAACTGGTGCAGCCTTACTACAACAGCTAGCAGTTCCTTTTGCATTATGCAGTAATTATGCTCTTGCTTGCTCAACCACTGGTCAAGCGCTGGCCTCACAGCCATCCAGCATCCCTCTTGTGGTGAAGAGAAGCACGACCTGACTGCGCTGAGCCAACATCAGCAGGCACAGTGAGCCATTTGCTGTTGATGCTGTGAGCCCACAGCAGTGATTGCTGCCACTGGCGGTAAGAGCAACGCTGAGGGTTACTCTCTTGTGGGGCTGCCCACGAGCTGGCTCTCGCAGCACTGGCAAGCACAATGCCCCCTTTTTCCGCACAGCCAACACACTATCCATGCTGCGGTTGCTCGCCGGGGGGCCATTTCGCTTACCGCCGCCCATTCCAGACTCTTCTGCTGTGTAACACTGTGTTACTCACTTCGAAACCCAGTCAGTAAGGATGAGCTCTGCTGTTTCAGATTCCACAATGGCAGCATGTAGACTAGCCAGTTTGACAAGTCCACCGTCAGCATGCACACCTGCTCCCCCTTCTGCCTTTGCTTATCCGAGAGTTTCCAGACGGACAGCACTGCTTGAACTTCTTGTACTAATAAAGGTTTAAACTGTTTAAAAAATGAGACTAACTGATTAAACAAGTAAAATCAGTTGCTTGTTTTAATTGGAATGAAAAGCTGCAGCCACAGTGACCCTTTACAGACAAAACCGGCCAGAGCCCTGAAATAAGCAACTGTAAAATCATGCCAATTAGTTAATACCAAGCTACTTACATGTGTTTTTTAATTCTTTGTCTGTTTGTTTCATGTATTGAGTAAAAGGTCCAGTAATTCAGGTGGTGAATATCTGATGCCTAGTAGCCAAAACTTGCAAGTACAACAAACCATCACCATGGATACATGGGAGTGGCCTCATGATGTCACTCAGGTGACATGAAAGTAAAGCAGAGCTGTTTCATGAACAGAATTCAGTTCTTACAGCAGGACACAGTTTCCAGTTTGAAGGTTCTCCAGTCAGAAAACTCAGTTAAACTCTACAGATCAACTCTGAAGAAGCAGAAAAGCAGACCAAAGGAGAGAAAGTGAAAGTGGTAATGAGTCTAAGTTTCTTACTGTCTGTTACTGAAAATACCTTCAGCTGTTCATTTTTACCGGTCACTGTTGTTCATGTATTGTCAGTTACTTTTCTTAACTTTTTAAATTCTCTGTATCTTACTTGTATTTTATGTTTGAACCTGTGATCATTTGTTTAGCTACAGAGTTCATGATTGATAGGTAGAAGGAATCTGATCAGTTAGACTAATGTGACTGATTTAAGTTGAGTACATACTTCAAGAGAACATCTCTTTTATTCTTCCCGTCATTTTTGTTTTGACTTAAAATTGTCACGAAAAATGTAAGAGGTTTTCTGAGATCCGAAAGCTCCCTCATACTGTCTCTGTGTCTCCTCTGTCAGTCATGTCTTCCTCCAGCAGTCTCCTGTCTGAAGATCAGCTCCGGTGCTCTATCTGTCTGGATGTGTTCACTGATCCAGTCACCACTTCATGTGGACACAACTTCTGCATGGTCTGTCTCAAAGAGTGCTGGAACAGCAGTTCACGCTGCCAGTGTCCAGTTTGTAACATCGAATTCCCTACAAGACCTGAACTATCTGTGAACACGTTCATCTCTGGACTGGCTGCTCAAATTAAGAAGTCAGTTCAGGTCAAATCCAGCAGAGCTCCAGATAAACGTCCCTCCAAACGTAAAAGGGTGATGTGTGACTCCTGCAGTGAGGAAAAGCTGGAGGCTCTGAAATCCTGTCTGGACTGTGGAGTATCTTACTGTGAGACTCATCTAGCGCTTCATAAAACCACACCTAAACTCAAGAAGCACAAATTGATGGACGCTGTGGAGAACCTGGAGGACTACATCTGCCAGAAACATGAGAGACCCCTGGAGCTGTTCTGTAGAGACGACCAGACAAGTGTGTGTCAGTTCTGCACTGAAACAGACCACAAGACTCACAGCACTGTTCCTGTAGAGGAGGAGAGTGGAGAGAGGAAGGTGAGAGACATTTAGTCCTGTTCTTGCTTAATATAATTCCTCATATGTGAGTAATGTGGGTGTAATGTGTGTCTTTATAATAGACTCGGCTGGTGAAGATACAGAGAGAAGTTCAGCAGAAGATCCAGAACCGACTGAAGAAGGTTGAGGAAATCACACACTCTGTAGAGCTCAGTAGAGTGAGTCTTAACTTAATCTCAATAAAGATTTGAAGAACATTCTGTTATATTGTTATGTTTCATAACAATATAAGGGTTCTTTCTAGAACCTTTACGTTATGTTGAGATTCTTTAACTCTGTTTCTGTACAGAACCATTCACTAAAAGTTTTTTATTAGCCCAAAACTGGCCCTTTTTAACATCCGTAATTTTACGAGTGTACTATTATTATTTTATATTCATACATGAAGAACATTAAGTCACTCTTCAAAATAAAGGTTCCATGTGGAACCAAAAGTGTCCTTTCAGAAATTACACAGAAGGATCTGTTTTGGTTCCCCAAAGAACCTTTAAATAGATGTTTCTTTAAAAACCCATTCTTCTTCGGTTCTCCAAACAAAAATCCAAAACTAAAAGGTTCTTAAGGTTCTGGTGATTCTTTAGTAGCTTTGTGTTAAAACTCGACATGAATTTTAATGTAATGGACATTGAGGAGTGAGATGATTAGACAGTGACCAAATTCTGAATAAGTTTTTGTTTTTATAAACTGAACAACATAAAAAATGCAGGGTATCAATATTAGCTAGCATAACATTAATTAGCTCAGTAATTTTCCTGCCAGCTAATGGTAATATTTCTATCAGTAGCTCACTAACAGCTTGTGAGCTCTTTATGAACTTAACTGTTGCTTTTCTGAGACAAACATCTGCTCAGTGCAGTGTGAGCAACTTAAATCAAGATATTTGACAATGTCAACAATACTTTGTTTATTATATACAAAAGACATGGAAACGAATTAAAACTTATTTCCTAGAACAATATGTCTAAACCAAGAACCATTTAGAAAAATTAATTGTAATTAAAAAAAAAATGTTTCCTGATTTATTCCCTGTTAGAAGAGCACAGAGAAGGAGAAAGCAGACAGTGTGGAGGTCTTCAGAGCTCTGGTGCACTGCATTATGAGAAGCCAGGCAGAGCTGCTTGAGGTGATGGAGGAGAAGCAGAAAGCAGCAGAGAGGCAGGCTGAAGAGTTCATTAAAGAACTGGAGCAGGAAATCACTGAGCTAAAGAGGAGAGACACTGAGCTGGAGCAGCTCTCCCACACTGAGGACCACCTCCACCTCCTACAGGTCAGAGTCCCTCTGTTTCTCAATAGTAATGCAGTCCATCACAGGACAGCACTCCCCATGCTGAGGGGTTTCTCCTCTCTCCTGCTGGACTGTAGGTTTACCCGTCCCTCTGCAGCCCTCCACACACCAAGAACTGGACTGACGTCAGGATTAACACTCATCTGAGGGTGGAGACTCTGAGGAGAGCTCTGTCTCAGCTTCAGGAAGAGCTCAGTAAGGAGATGGAGAAGATGAGTAAGTAAGATCAGTAAGTCTTCATTGATGAGTAATAACTTGTGAGATTATACAAAAATGTTTTTGTAGGAAGAAAATGTAGTTTGAGTTTTGCTGATTTATTAAAGTAGATTATAACAGCAAATGATACTGTCTATTATTCTTTCCCAACAGAACTGAGTAGAATTCAGCACTTTGCAGGTTTGTGAGTTCTTAATGGTCACATGACTGAATGTATGGACCTTTTCCATCACATGTTGCTTTTTGTTAAAATATGTTTCAATTGTGTGTTTCTCTCTCAGTGGATGTGACTCTGAATCCTGATTCAGCTCATTGCCTCCTCATTCTGTCTGATGATGGAAAACAAGTTACACTTGGAGACAAACGACAGAATCTCCCTGAAAACCCAGAGAGGTTTGATTGTTGTCCCTGTGTTCTGGGAAAGGAGGGGTTCTCCTCAGGGAGATTTTACTATGAGGTTCAGGTCAGAGGGAAGACTGACTGGGATTTAGGAGTGACCACAGAGTCCAGTAACAGGAAGGGAAAGATTACAGCCAGTCCTGAGAATGGATACTGGATTGTGGTTCTGAGAAATGAGACTAAATATAGAGCTGCAGAAAATCCTTGTGTCGCTCTGTCCTTGAAACAGGCTCCCCAGAAGGTGGGGGTGTTTGTGGATTATGAGGAGGGTCTGGTCTCCTTCTATGATGTTGAGGCCAGTTCTCATATCTACTCCTTCACTGGTCAGTCTTTCACTGAGAAACTCTATCCGTTATTCAGCCCTCACCTTAATAATGGAGGTAAAAACTTAGCACCACTGATCATCACACCTGTTAAACATTAGAAATAAAGACCATAAACCCATTTTATTATGTCAGAAAAACTTACTGTAGTGTTCTGGCATTGCCGAGCAATGAAACAATCCCACAATGCACTACTGCTTAATTAATGAATGGATAAATGAAAAAGTGCCTAATTAATTGATAAATAAGCAGATCAGTAGACTTGGACGTGTCCACTGTAAGTCAGTTGTACAGTGTTCTAATACTGTTGATCACAGGTCTCCTTTTAATGACCTGAAACAATAATGAATTTGTCAGTATCAGTTTGATTGGTGAATCATAGGAACCACAGCCTTTTTTATATACCGGTAAAACTCACACGACACTTTGGCCGCTGTTTCATGAAGCTCTTTTTTGCCTGCATTGGATGTTTATATTTATGAGGTTATCAGTTTGTTTTTGGGACACTTATGAAAAATACTGCAAATGTGAATAATATTCAAATTATTTAAATGTTATTATTTTGTAAAACTGATCAAATTAATTTCATCTAAGTAAAATTAAACTGATTTTCATCCTTAATGAAAGACAATAAACAAAACAGCAACATTGTTCCTGTACATGTATTGATCATTGTTCATTGTTAAGTACTTTCACATTGTCTAAGTATATATCTAATTAAAAGACATTTATTAATAATAGGTATGTATGTATTAGAATAGTACTATATATATATATATATATATATATATATATATATATATATATATATAAAAGAAAGGTACAAATGATCCACTAGAGAGAGAGAGAATGAGAAATAAGGAGAGTTTTTCACTTAATCATTTTTCACTATATATGTGTGGATAAATGACATGACATTCATTTTGTGTGCCCTTTATTTTCATTAAAAAAAATCCGAAACTATGTAGATGACATTAAGTTATGCAACAATACCTCTTTTATGTGAAACAATTTTCGATGCATCCATATAAAATTCATTTCAGTTTCTTTTTGGCAAGCGCAATGACCCCTTTTTCCGCACTGCCAACACACTATCCATGCTGCGGTTGCTCGCTAGGGGGCCATCTTGCTTACCGCCACTCCTTCCAGACTCTTCTGCTGTGTAACACTTCAAAACCCAGTCATTGAGGATGAGCTCTGCTGTTTCAGCTTCCGCAGTGGCAGCATGTAGTCTAGCCGGTTTGACAAGTCCACCCTCAGCATGCACGCCTGCTCCCCCTTCTGCCTTTGCTTATCCGAGAGTTTCCAGACGGACGGCGCTGCTGGAACTTCTCCAAACTGCCACTATTGAACTGATGAGCCATTCTTCACTCTTCAAAACTTCAAAGAGAATGTCTTCTTGTACTAATAAAGGTTTAAACTGTTTAAAAAACGAGACTAACTGATTAAACAAGTAAAATCAGGTGGTGAATGTCTGCTGCTTAGTAGCCAAAACTTGCAAGTACAACAAACCATCACCATGGATACATGGGAGTGGCCTCATGACGTCACTCAGGTGAAATCAAAGTAAAGCAGAGCTGTTTCTTGAACGGAATTCAGTTCTTACAGCAGGACACAATCTCTAACTTCAAGGTTCTCCTCTCAGGAAACTCAGTTAAACTCTACAGATCAACTCTGAAGAAGCAGAAAAGCAGACCAAAGGAGAGAAAGTGAAAGTGGTAATGTGTCTAAGTTTCTTACTGTCTGTTACTGAAAATACCTTCAGCTGTTCATTTTTACCGGTCACTGTTGTTCATGTATTGTCAGTTACTTTTCTTAACTTTTTAAATTCTCTGTATCTTACTTGTATTTTACTTTTGAACCTGTGATCATTTGTTTAGCTACAGAGTTCATGATTAATAGGTAGAAGGAATCTGATCAGTCTGAATCTGATCAATTAAGTTGAGTACATACTTCAAGAGAACATCTCTTCTATTCTTCCCATCATTTTTGTTTTGACTTAAAATCGTCATGAAAAATGTAAGAGGTTTTCTGAGATCCGAAATCTCCCTCATGGTGTCTCTGTGTCTCCTCTGTCAGTCATGTCTTCCTCCAGCAGTCTCCTGTCTGAAGATCAGCTCCGGTGCTCTATCTGTCTGGATGTGTTCACTGATCCAGTCACCACTTCATGTGGACACAACTTCTGCATGGTCTGTCTCAAAGAGTGCTGGGACAGCAGTTCACGCTGCCAGTGTCCAGTTTGTAACATCGAATTCCCTACAAGACCTGAACTGTCTGTGAACACCTTCATCTCTGGACTGGCTGCTCAAATTAAGAAGTCAGTTCAGGTCAAATCCAGCAGAGCTCCAGAGAAACAACCCCTCAAACGTAAAAGGGTGATGTGTGACTCCTGCAGTGATGAAAAGCTGGAGGCTCTGAAATCCTGTCTGGACTGTGGAGTATCTTACTGCAAGACTCATCTAGCACTTCATAAAACCACACCTAAACTCAAGAAGCACAAACTGATGGAGGCTGTGGAGAACCTGGAGGACTACATCTGCCAGAAACATGAGAGACCCCTGGAGCTGTTCTGTAGAGATGACCAGACGAGTGTGTGTCAGTTCTGCACTGAGACAGACCACAAGACTCACAGCACTGTTCCTGTAGAGGAGGAGAGTGGAGAGAGGAAGGTGAGAGACATTTAGTCCTGTTCTTGCTTAATATAATTCCTCATATGTGAGTAATGTGGGTGTAATGTGTGTCTTTATAATAGACTCGGCTGGTGAAGATACAGAGAGAAGTTCAGCAGAAGATCCAGAACCGACTGAAGAAGGTTGAGGAAATCACACACTCTGTAGAGCTCAGTAGAGTGAGTCTCAACTGAATCTCAATAAAGATTTGAAGAACATTCTGTTATATTGTTATGTTTCATAACAATATAAGGGTTCTTTCTAGAACCTTTACGTTATGTTGAGATTCTTTAACTCTGTTTCTGTACAGAACCATTCACTAAAAGTTTTTTATTAGCCCAAAACTGGCCCTTTTTAACATCTGTAATTTTACGAGTGTACTATTATTATTTTATATTCATACATGAAGAACATTAAGTCACTCTTCAAAATAAAGGTCCCATGTGGAACCAAAAGTGTCCTTTCAGAAATTACACAGAAGGATCTGTTTTGGTTCCCCAAAGAACCTTTAAATAGATGTTTCTTTAAAAACCCATTCTTCTTCGGTTCTCCAAAGAAAGATCCAAAACTAAGAGGTTCTTAAGATTCTGGTGATTCTTTAGTAGCTTTGTGTTAAAACGTGACATGAATTTTAATGTAATGGACATTGAGGAGTGAGATGATTAGACAGTGACCAAATTCTGAATAAGTTTTTGTTTTTATAAACTGAACAACATAAAAAATGCAGGGTATCAATATTAGCTAGCATAACATTAACTAGCTCAGTAATTTTCCTGCCAGCTAATGGTAATATTTCTATCAGTAGCTCACTAATAGCTTGTGAGCTCTTTATGAACTTAACTGTTGCTTTTCTGAGACAAACATCTGCTCAGTGCAGTGTGAGCAACTTAAATCAAGATATTTGACAATGTCAACAATACTTTTTTAATATATACCGAAGACATGGAAACAAATTAAAACTTTTTCCTAGAACAATATGTCTAAACCAAGAACCATTTAGAAAAATTAATTGTAATAAAAAAAAAATGTTTCCTGGTTTATTCTCTGTTAGAAAAGCACAGAGAAGGAGAAAGCAGACAGTGTGGAGGTCTTCAGAGCTCTGGTGCACTGCATTGAGAGAAGCCAGGCGGAGCTGCTTGAGGTGATGGAGGAGAAGCAGAAAGCAGCAGAGAGGCAGGCTGAAGAGTTCATTAAAGAGCTGGAGCAGGAAATCACTGAGCTAAAGAGGAGAGACACTGAGCTGGAGCAGCTCTCCCACACTGAGGACCACCTCCACCTCCTACAGGTCAGAGTCCCTCTGTTTCTCAATAGTAATGCAGTCCATCACAGGACAGCACTCCCCATGCTGAGGGGTTTCTCCTCTCTCCTGCTGGACTGCAGGTTTACCCGTCCCTCTGCAGCCCTCCACACACCAAGAACTGGACTGACGTCAGGATTAACACTCATCTGAGGGTGGAGACTCTGAGGAGAGCTCTGTTTCAGCTTCAGGAAGAGCTCAGTAAGGAGATGGAGAAGATGAGTAAGTAAGATCAGTAAGTCTTCATTGATGAGTAATAACTTGTGAGAGTGAACAAAAATGTTTTTGTAGGAAGAAAATGTAGTTTGAGTTTTGCTGATTTATTAAAGTAGATTATAACAGCAAATGATATTGTCTATTATTCTTTCCCAACAGAACTGAGTAGAATTCAGCACTATGCAGGTTTGTGAGTTCTTAATGGTCACATGACTGAATGTATGGACCTTTTCCATCACATGTTGCTTTTTGTTAAAATATGTTTCAATTGTGTGTTTCTCTCTCAGTGGATGTGACTCTGAATCCTGATTCAGCTCATTGCCTCCTCATTCTGTCTGATGATGGAAAACAAGTTACATTTGGAGACAAACGACAGAATCTCCCTGAAAACCCAGAGAGGTTTGATTATTGTCCCTGTGTTCTGGGAAAGGAGGGGTTCTCCTCAGGGAGAATTTACTATGAGGTTCAGGTCAGAGGGAAGACTGACTGGGATTTAGGAGTGACCACAGAGTCCAGTAACAGGAAGGGAAAGATTACAGCCAGTCCTGAGAATGGATACTGGATTGTGGTTCTGAGAAATGAGACTAAATATAGAGCTGCAGAAAATCCTCGTGTTCCCCTCTCCCTGAAACAGGCTCCCCAGAAGGTGGGGGTGTTTGTGGATTATGAGGAGGGTCTGGTCTCCTTCTATGATGTTGAGGCCAGTTCTCATATCTACTCCTTCACTGGTCAGTCTTTCACTGAGAAACTCTATCCGTTATTCAGCCCTCACCTTAATAATGGAGGTAAAAACTTAGCACCACTGATCATCACACCTGTTAAACATTAGAAATAAAGACCATAAACCCATTTTATTATGTCAGAAAAACTTACTGTAGTGTTCTGGCATTGCCGAGCAATGAAACAATCCCACAATGCACTACTGCTTAATTAATGAATGGATAAATGAAAAAGTGCCTAATTAATTGATAAATAAGCAGATCAGTAGACTTGGACGTGTCCACTGTAAGTCATTTGTACAGTGTTCTAATACTGTTGATCACAGGTCTCCTTTTAATGACCTGAAACAATAATGAATTTGTCAGTATCAGTTTGATTGGTGAATCATAGGAACCACAGCCTTTTTTATATACCAGTAAAACTCACACGACACTTTGGCCGCTGTTTCATGAAGCTCTTTTTTGCCTGCATTGGATGTTTATATTTATGAGGTTATCAGTTTGTTTTTGGGACACTTATGAAAAATACTGCAAATGTGAATAATATTCAAATTATTTAAATGTTATTATTTTGTAAAACTGATCAAATTAATTTCATCTAAGTAAAATTACACTGATTTTCATCCTTAATGAAAGACAATAAACAAAACAGCAACATTGTTCCTGTACATGTATTGATCATTGTTCATTGTTAAGTACTTTCACATTGTCTAAGTATATATCTAATTAAAAGACATTTATTAATAATAGGTATGTATGTATTAGAATAGTACTATATATATATATATATATATATATATAAAAGAAAGGTACAAATGATCCACTAGAGAGAGAGAGAATGAGAAATAAGGAGAGTTTTTCACTTAATCATTTTTCACTATATATGTGTGGATAAATGACATGACATTCATTTTGTGTGCCCTTTATTTTCATTAAAAAAAATCCGAAACTATGTAGATGACATTAAATTATGCAACAATACCTCTTTTATGTGAAACAATTTTCGATGCATCCATATAAAATTCATTTCAGTTTCTTTTTGGCAAGCGCAATGACCCCTTTTTCCGCACTGCCAACACACTATCCATGCTGCGGTTGCTCGCTAGGGGGCCATCTTGCTTACCGCCACTCCTTCCAGACTCTTCTGCTGTGTAACACTTCAAAACCCAGTCATTGAGGATGAGCTCTGCTGTTTCAGCTTCCGCAGTGGCAGCATGTAGTCTAGCCGGTTTGACAAGTCCACCCTCAGCATGCACGCCTGCTCCCCCTTCTGCCTTTGCTTATCCGAGAGTTTCCAGACGGACGGCGCTGCTGGAACTTCTCCAAACTGCCACTATTGAACTGATGAGCCATTCTTCACTCTTCAAAACTTCAAAGAGAATGTCTTCTTGTACTAATAAAGGTTTAAACTGTTTAAAAAACGAGACTAACTGATTAAACAAGTAAAATCAGGTGGTGAATATCTGCTGCTTAGTAGCCAAAACTTGCAAGTACAACAAACCATCACCATGGATACATGGGAGTGGCCTCATGACGTCACTCAGGTGAAATGAAAGTAAAGCAGAGCTGTTTCATGAACAGAATTCAGTTCTTACAGCAGGACACACTTTCCAGTTTGAAGGTTCTCCAGTCAGGAAACTCAGTTAAACTCTACAGATCAACTCTGAAGAAGCAGAAAAGCAGACCAAAGGAGAGAAAGTGAAAGTGGTAATGTGTCTAAGTTTCTTACTGTCTGTTACTGAAAATACCTTCAGCTGTTCATTTTTACCGGTCACTGTTGTTCATGTATTGTCAGTTACTTTTCTTAACTTTTTAAATTCTCTGTATCTTACTTGTATTTTACTTTTGAACCTGTGATCATTTGTTTTGCTACAGAGTTCATGATTAATAGGTAGAAGGAATCTGATCAGTTAGACTAATGTGACTGATTTAAGTTGAGTACATACTTCAAGAGAACATCTCTTTTATTCTTCCCATCATTTTTGTTTTGACTAAAAATTGTCATGAAAAATGTAAGAGGTTTTCTGAGATCCGAAATCTCCCTCATTGTGTCTCTGTATCTCCTCTGTCAGTCATGTCTTCCTCCAGCAGTCTCCTGTCTGAAGATCAGCTCCGGTGCTCTATCTGTCTGGATGTGTTCACTGATCCAGTCACCACTTCATGTGGACACAACTTCTGCATGGTCTGTCTCAAAGAGTGCTGGGACAGCAGTTCACGCTGCCAGTGTCCAGTTTGTAACATCGAATTCCCTACAAGACCTGAACTGTCTGTGAACACCTTCATCTCTGGACTGGCTGCTCAAATTAAGAAGTCAGTTCAGGTCAAATCCAGCAGAGCTCCAGAGAAACAACCCCTCAAACGTAAAAGGGTGATGTGTGACTCCTGCAGTGATGAAAAGCTGGAGGCTCTGAAATCCTGTCTGGACTGTGGAGTATCTTACTGCAAGACTCATCTAGCACTTCATAAAACCACACCTAAACTCAAGAAGCACAAACTGATGGACGCTGTGGAGAACCTGGAGGACTACATCTGCCAGAAACATGAGAGACCCCTGGAGCTGTTCTGTAGAGATGACCAGACGAGTGTGTGTCAGTTCTGCACTGAGACAGACCACAAGACTCACAGCACTGTTCCTGTAGAGGAGGAGAGTGGAGAGAGGAAGGTGAGAGACATTTAGTCCTGTTCTTGCTTAATATAATTCCTCATATGTGAGTAATGTGGGTGTAATGTGTGTCTTTATAATAGACTCGGCTGGTGAAGATACAGAGAGAAGTTCAGCAGAAGATCCAGAACCGACTGAAGAAGGTTGAGGAAATCACACACTCTGTAGAGCTCAGTAGAGTGAGTCTCAACTGAATCTCAATAAAGATTTGAAGAACATTCTGTTATATTGTTATGTTTCATAACAATATAAGGGTTCTTTCTAGAACCTTTACGTTATGTTGAGATTCTTTAACTCTGTTTCTGTACAGAACCATTCACTAAAAGTTTTTTATTAGCCCAAAACTGGCCCTTTTTAACATCTGTAATTTTACGAGTGTACTATTATTATTTTATATTCATACATGAAGAACATTAAGTCACTCTTCAAAATAAAGGTCCCATGTGGAACCAAAAGTGTCCTTTCAGAAATTACACAGAAGGATCTGTTTTGGTTCCCCAAAGAACCTTTAAATAGATGTTTCTTTAAAAACCCATTCTTCTTCGGTTCTCCAAAGAAAGATCCAAAACTAAGAGGTTCTTAAGATTCTGGTGATTCTTTAGTAGCTTTGTGTTAAAACGTGACATGAATTTTAATGTAATGGACATTGAGGAGTGAGATGATTAGACAGTGACCAAATTCTGAATAAGTTTTTGTTTTTATAAACTGAACAACATAAAAAATGCAGGGTATCAATATTAGCTAGCATAACATTAACTAGCTCAGTAATTTTCCTGCCAGCTAATGGTAATATTTCTATCAGTAGCTCACTAATAGCTTGTGAGCTCTTTATGAACTTAACTGTTGCTTTTCTGAGACAAACATCTGCTCAGTGCAGTGTGAGCAACTTAAATCAAGATATTTGACAATGTCAACAATACTTTTTTAATATATACCGAAGACATGGAAACAAATTAAAACTTTTTTCCTAGAACAATATGTCTAAACCAAGAACCATTTAGAAAAATTAATTGTAATAAAAAAAAAATGTTTCCTGGTTTATTCTCTGTTAGAAAAGCACAGAGAAGGAGAAAGCAGACAGTGTGGAGGTCTTCAGAGCTCTGCTGCGCTGCATTGAGAGAAGCCAGGCGGAGCTGCTTGAGGTGATGGAGGAGAAGCAGAAAGCAGCAGAGAGGCAGGCTGAAGAGTTCATTAAAGAGCTGGAGCAGGAAATCACTGAGCTAAAGAGGAGAGACACTGAGCTGCAGCAGCTCTCCCACACTGAGGACCACCTCCACCTCCTACAGGTCAGAGTCCCTCTGTTTCTCAATAGTAATGCAGTCCATCACAGGACAGCACTCCCCATGCTGAGGGGTTTCTCCTCTCTCCTGCTGGACTGCAGGTTTACCCGTCCCTCTGCAGCCCTCCACACACCAAGAACTGGACTGACGTCAGGATTAACACTCATCTGAGGGTGGAGACTCTGAGGAGAGCTCTGTTTCAGCTTCAGGAAGAGCTCAGTAAGGAGATGGAGAAGATGAGTAAGTAAGATCAGTAAGTCTTCATTGATGAGTAATAACTTGTGAGAGTGAACAAAAATGTTTTTGTAGGAAGAAAATGTAGTTTGAGTTTTGCTGATTTATTAAAGTAGATTATAACAGCAAATGATATTGTCTATTATTCTTTCCCAACAGAACTGAGTAGAATTCAGCACTATGCAGGTTTGTGAGTTCTTAATGGTCACATGACTGAATGTATGGACCTTTTCCATCACATGTTGCTTTTTGTTAAAATATGTTTCAATTGTGTGTTTCTCTCTCAGTGGATGTGACTCTGAATCCTGATTCAGCTCATTGCCTCCTCATTCTGTCTGATGATGGAAAACAAGTTACATTTGGAGACAAACGACAGAATCTCCCTGAAAACCCAGAGAGGTTTGATTATTGTCCCTGTGTTCTGGGAAAGGAGGGGTTCTCCTCAGGGAGAATTTACTATGAGGTTCAGGTCAGAGGGAAGACTGACTGGGATTTAGGAGTGACCACAGAGTCCAGTAACAGGAAGGGAAAGATTACAGCCAGTCCTGAGAATGGATACTGGATTGTGGTTCTGAGAAATGAGACTAAATATAGAGCTGCAGAAAATCCTCGTGTTCCCCTCTCCCTGAAACAGGCTCCCCAGAAGGTGGGGGTGTTTGTGGATTATGAGGAGGGTCTGGTCTCCTTCTATGATGTTGAGGCCAGTTCTCATATCTACTCCTTCACTGGTCAGTCTTTCACTGAGA
Source organism: Colossoma macropomum (assembly GCF_904425465.1). Taxonomy (NCBI): domain Eukaryota; kingdom Metazoa; phylum Chordata; class Actinopteri; order Characiformes; family Serrasalmidae; genus Colossoma; species Colossoma macropomum. The sequence goes on from NW_023494805.1 coordinate 6,783,006, forward strand.
AACTCTATCCGTTATTCAGCCCTCACCTTAATAATGGAGGTAAAAACTTAGCACCACTGATCATCACACCTGTTAAACATTAGAAATAAAGACCATAAACCCATTTTATTATGTCAGAAAAACTTACTGTAGTGTTCTGGCATTGCCGAGCAATGAAACAATCCCACAATGCACTACTGCTTAATTAATGAATGGATAAATGAAAAAGTGCCTAATTAATTGATAAATAAGCAGATCAGTAGACTTGGACGTGTCCACTGTAAGTCATTTGTACAGTGTTCTAATACTGTTGATCACAGGTCTCCTTTTAATGACCTGAAACAATAATGAATTTGTCAGTATCAGTTTGATTGGTGAATCATAGGAACCACAGCCTTTTTTATATACCAGTAAAACTCACACGACACTTTGGCCGCTGTTTCATGAAGCTCTTTTTTGCCTGCATTGGATGTTTATATTTATGAGGTTATCAGTTTGTTTTTGGGACACTTATGAAAAATACTGCAAATGTGAATAATATTCAAATTATTTAAATGTTATTATTTTGTAAAACTGATCAAATTAATTTCATCTAAGTAAAATTACACTGATTTTCATCCTTAATGAAAGACAATAAACAAAACAGCAACATTGTTCCTGTACATGTATTGATCATTGTTCATTGTTAAGTACGTTCACATTGTCTAAGTATATATCTAATTAAAAGACATTTATTAATAATAGGTATGTATGTATTAGAATAGTACTATATATATATATATATATATATATATATATATATATATATATAAAAGAAAGGTACAAATGATCCACTAGAGAGAGAGAGAATGAGAAATGAGGAGAGTTTTTCACTTAATAATTTTTCACTATATATGTGTGGATAAATGACATGACATTCATTTTGTGTGCCCTTTATTTTCATTAAAAAAAAATCCAAAAATATGTAGATTATTGTTATGCGACAATACCTCTTTTATGTGAAACGATTTTCGATGCATCCATATAAAATTCATTTCAGTTTCTTTTTGGCAAGCGCAATGCCCCCTTTTTCCGCACTGCCAACACACTATCCATGCTGTGGTTGCTCGCTAGGGGGCCATCTTGCTTACTGCCACTCCTTCCAGACTCTTCTGCTGTGTAACACTTCAAAACCCAGTCATTGAGGATGAGCTCTGCTGTTTCAGCTTCCGCAGTGGCAGCATGTAGTCTAGCCGGTTTGACAAGTCCACCCTCAGCATGCACGCCTGCTCCCCCTTCTGCCTTTGCTTATCCGAGAGTTTCCAGACGGACGGCGCTGCTGGAACTTCTCCAAACTGCCACTATTGAACTGATGAGCCATTCTTCACTCTTCAAAACTTCAAAGAGAATGTCTTCTTGTACTAATAAAGGTTTAAACTGTTTAAAAAACGAGACTAACTGATTAAACAAGTAAAATCAGGTGGTGAATGTCTGCTGCTTAGTAGCCAAAACTTGCAAGTACAACAAACCATCACCATGGATACATGGGAGTGGCCTCATGACGTCACTCAGGTGACATGAAAGTAAAGCAGAGCTGTTTCATGAACAGAATTCAGTTCTTACAGCAGGACACAGTTTCCAGTTTGAAGGTTCTCCTCTCAGGAAACTCAGTTAAACTCTACAGATCAACTCTGAAGAAGCAGAAAAGCAGACCAAAGGAGAGAAAGTGAAAGTGGTAATGTGTCTAAGTTTCTTACTGTCTGTTACTGAAAATACCTTCAGCTGTTCATTTTTACCGGTCACTGTTGTTCATGTATTGTCAGTTACTTTTCTTAACTTTTTAAATTCTCTGTATCTTACTTGTATTTTACTTTTGAACCTGTGATCATTTGTTTTGCTACAGAGTTCATGATTAATAGGTAGAAGGAATCTGATCAGTTAGACTAATGTGACTGATTTAAGTTGAGTACATACTTCAAGAGAACATCTCTTTTATTCTTCCCATCATTTTTGTTTTGACTTAAAATTGTCATGAAAAATGTAAGAGGTTTTCTGAGATCCGAAATCTCCCTCATTGTGTCTCTGTATCTCCTCTGTCAGTCATGTCTTCCTCCAGCAGTCTCCTGTCTGAAGATCAGCTCCGGTGCTCTATCTGTCTGGATGTGTTCACTGATCCAGTCACCACTTCATGTGGACACAACTTCTGCATGGTCTGTCTCAAAGAGTGCTGGGACAGCAGTTCACGCTGCCAGTGTCCAGTTTGTAAAGAGGAATTCTCCAAAAGACCTGAGCTACGTGTGAACACGTTCATCTCCGGACTGGCTGCTCAGTTCAAGAAGTCAGTTCAGGTCAAATCCAGCAGAGCTCCAGAGAAACCTGACAAATCTCAGGTTCTCTGTGACTACTGTGAAAACAACTGTGCAGCTCTGAAGTCCTGCCTGATCTGTATGGCCTCTTACTGCAAGACTCATCTGGAACCTCATCAGAGAGTCGCTCTATTAAAGAAGCACAAACTGATGGACCCTGTGGAGAACCTGGAGGACTACATCTGCCAGAAACATGAGAGACCCCTGGAGCTGTTCTGTAGAGATGACCAGACGAGTGTGTGTCAGTTCTGCACTGAGACAGACCACAAGACTCACAGCACTGTTCCTGTAGAGGAGGAGAGTGGAGAGAGGAAGGTGAGAGACATTTAGTCCTGTTCTTGCTTAATATAATTCCTCATATGTGAGTAATGTGGGTGTAATGTGTGTCTTTATAATAGACTCGGCTGGTGAAGATACAGAGAGAAGTTCAGCAGAAGATCCAGAACCGACTGAAGAAGGTTGAGGAAATCACACACTCTGTAGAGCTCAGTAGAGTGAGTCTCAACTGAATCTCAATAAAGATTTGAAGAACATTCTGTTATATTGTTATGTTTCATAACAATATAAGGGTTCTTTCTAGAACCTTTACGTTATGTTGAGATTCTTTAACTCTGTTTCTGTACAGAACCATTCACTAAAAGTTTTTTATTAGCCCAAAACTGGCCCTTTTTAACATCTGTAATTTTACGAGTGTACTATTATTATTTTATATTCATACATGAAGAACATTAAGTCACTCTTCAAAATAAAGGTCCCATGTGGAACCAAAAGTGTCCTTTCAGAAATTACACAGAAGGATCTGTTTTGGTTCCCCAAAGAACCTTTAAATAGATGTTTCTTTAAAAACCCATTCTTCTTCGGTTCTCCAAAGAAAGATCCAAAACTAAGAGGTTCTTAAGATTCTGGTGATTCTTTAGTAGCTTTGTGTTAAAACGTGACATGAATTTTAATGTAATGGACATTGAGGAGTGAGATGATTAGACAGTGACCAAATTCTGAATAAGTTTTTGTTTTTATAAACTGAACAACATAAAAAATGCAGGGTATCAATATTAGCTAGCATAACATTAACTAGCTCAGTAATTTTCCTGCCAGCTAATGGTAATATTTCTATCAGTAGCTCACTAATAGCTTGTGAGCTCTTTATGAACTTAACTGTTGCTTTTCTGAGACAAACATCTGCTCAGTGCAGTGTGAGCAACTTAAATCAAGATATTTGACAATGTCAACAATACTTTTTTAATATATACCGAAGACATGGAAACAAATTAAAACTTTTTTCCTAGAACAATATGTCTAAACCAAGAACCATTTAGAAAAATTAATTGTAATAAAAAAAAAAATGTTTCCTGGTTTATTCTCTGTTAGAAAAGCACAGAGAAGGAGAAAGCAGACAGTGTGGAGGTCTTCAGAGCTCTGGTGCACTGCATTGAGAGAAGCCAGGCGGAGCTGCTTGAGGTGATGGAGGAGAAGCAGAAAGCAGCAGAGAGGCAGGCTGAAGAGTTCATTAAAGAGCTGGAGCAGGAAATCACTGAGCTGAAGAGGAGAGACACTGAGCTGCAGCAGCTCTCCCACACTGAGGACCACCTCCACCTCCTACAGGTCAGAGTCCCTCTGTTTCTCAATAGTAATGCAGTCCATCACAGGACAGCACTCCCCATGCTGAGGGGTTTCTCCTCTCTCCTGCTGGACTGTAGGTTTACCCGTCCCTCTGCAGCCCCCCACACACCAAGAACTGGACTGACATCAGGATTAACACTCATCTGAGGGTGGAGACTCTGAGGAGAGCTCTGTCTCAGCTTCAGGAAGAGCTCAGTAAGGAGATGGAGAAGATGAGTAAGTAAGATCAGTAAGTCTTCATTGATGAATAATAACTTGTGAGATTGAACAAAAATGTTTTTGTAGGAAGAAAATGTAGTTTGAGTTTTGCTGATTTATTAAAGTAGATTATAACAGCAAATGATATTGTCTATTATTCTTTCCCAACAGAACTGAGTAGAATTCAGCACTTTGCAGGTTTGTGAGTTCTTAATGGTCACATGACTGAATGTATGGACCTTTTCCATCACATGTTGCTTTTTGTTAAAATATGTTTCAATTGTGTGTTTCTCTCTCAGTGGATGTGACTCTGAATCCTGATTCAGCTCATTGCCTCCTCATTCTGTCTGATGATGGAAAACAAGTTACACTTGGAGACAAACGACAGAATCTCCCTGAAAACCCAAAGAGGTTTGATTGTTGTCCCTGTGTTCTGGGAAAGGAGGGGTTCTCCTCAGGGAGATTTTACTATGAGGTTCAGGTCAGCGGGAAGACTGAGTGGGATTTAGGAGTGACCACAGAGTCCAGTAACAGGAAGGGAAAGATTACAGCCAGTCCTGAGAATGGATACTGGATTGTGGTTCTGAGAAATGAGACTAAATATAGAGCTGCAGAAAATCCTCGTGTTCCCCTCTCCCTGAAACAGGCTCCCCAGAAGGTGGGGGTGTTTGTGGATTATGAGGAGGGTCTGGTCTCCTTCTATGATGTTGAGGCCAGTTCTCATATCTACTCCTTCACTGGTCAGTCTTTCACTGAGAAACTCTATCCGTTATTCAGCCCTCACCTTAATAATGGAGGTAAAAACTCAACACCACTGATCATCACACCTGTTAAACATTAGAAATAAAGACCATAAACCCATTTTATTATGTCAGAAAAACTTACTGTAGTGTTCTGGCATTGCCGAGCAATGAAACAATCCCACAATGCACTACTGCTTAATTAATGAATGGATAAATGAAAAAGTGCCTAATTAATTGATAAATAAGCAGATCAGTAGACTTGGACGTGTCCACTGTAAGTCATTTGTACAGTGTTCTAATACTGTTGATCACAGGTCTCCTTTTAATGACCTGAAACAATAATGAATTTGTCAGTATCAGTTTGATTGGTGAATCATAGGAACCACAGAAAGTGAAAGTGGTAATGAGTCTAAGTTTCTTACTGTCTGTTACTGAAAATACCTTCAGCTGTTTTTTAGCTGCATTTTTACCGGTCACTGTTGTTCATGTATTGTCAGTAACTTTTCTTAACTTTTTAAATTCTCTGTATCTTACTTGTATTTTACGTTTGAAGCTGTGATCATTTGTTTTGCTACAGAGTTCATGATTGATAGGTAGAATGTGAATCTGATCAGTCTGAATCTGATCAATTAAGTTGAGTACATACTTCAAGAGAACATCTATTCTTCACATCATTTTTATTTTGTCTAAAAATTGTCATGAAAAATGTAGGAACTTTTCTGAGATCCCAAATCTCCCTCATGGTGTCTCTGTGTCTCCTCTGTCAGTCATGTCTTCCTCCAGCAGTCTCCTGTCTGAAGATCAGCTCCGGTGCTCTATCTGTCTGGATCTGTTCACTGATCCAGTCTCTACTTCATGTGGACACAACTTCTGCCTGGTCTGTCTCAAAGAGTGCTGGGACAGCAGTTCACGCTGCCAGTGTCCAGTGTGTAACACCAAATTCCCTACAAGACCTGAACTGTCTGTGAACACCTTCATCTCTGGACTGGCTGCTCAGTTCAAGAAGTCAGTTCAGGTCAAATCCAGCAGAGCTCCAGAGAAACGACCCCTCAAACGTAAAAGGGTGATGTGTGACTCCTGCAGTGATGAAAAGCTGAAGGCTCAGAAATCCTGTCTGGACTGTGGAGTATCTTACTGTGAGACTCATCTAGCGCTTCATAAAACCACACCTAAACTCAAGAAACACAAACTGATGGAGGCTGTGGAGAACCTGGAGGACTACATCTGCCAGAAACATGAGAGACCCCTGGAGCTGTTCTGTAGAGACGACCAGACGAGTGTGTGTCAGTTCTGCACTGAGACAGACCACAAGACTCACAGCACTGTTCCTATAGAGGAGGAGAGTGGAGAGAGGAAGGTGAGAGACATTTAGTCCTGTTCTTGCTTAATATAATTCCTCATATGTGAGTAATGTGGGTGTAATGTGTGTCTTTATAATAGACTCGGCTGGTGAAGATACAGAGAGAAGTTCAGCAGAAGATCCAGGACCGACTGAAGAAGGTTGAGGAAATCACACACTCTGTAGAGCTCAGTAGAGTGAGTCTCAACTGAATCTCAATAAAGATTTGAAGAACATTCTGTTATATTGTTATGTTTCATAACAATATAAGGGTTCTTTCTAGAACCTTTACGTTATGTTGAGATTCTTTAACTCTGTTTCTGTACAGAACCATTCACTAAAGTTTTTTACTAGCCCAAAACTGGCTCTTCTATGGGAGTGTGCAAAAATTCTTTTTAGCATCTGTAGTTTTACAATTGCACTACTGCTATTTTATATTTATACATGAGGAACATTAATGCACTCTTCAAAATAAAGGTCCCATGTGGAACCAGAAGTGTCCTTTCAGAAATTACACAGAAGGATCTGTTTTGGTTCCCCAAAGAACCTTTAAATAGGTGTTTCTTTTAAAAACCCATTCTTCCTCGTTGCCCCAAAGAAAGATCCAAAACTAAGAGGTTCTTAAGATTCTGGTGATTCTTTAATAGCTTTGTGTTGAGACTAGACATACACTATGCTTCCAAAAGTATTCGGTCTCCCATCCAAATCATTGAATTCAGGTGTTCCAATCACTTCCATGGCCACAGGTGTATAAGGCCAAGCACCCAGGCCTGCAGACTGCTTCTACAAACCTTTGTGAAAGAATGTGTCGCTCTCAGGAGCTCAGTGAATTCCAGCGTGGTACCATGATAGGATGCGACCTGTGCAAGAAGTCCAGTCATGAAATTTCCTCACTACTAAATATTCCACAGTCAACTGTCAGTGGTATTATAACAAAGTGGAAGCGATTGGGAACGACAGCAACTCATCATCCACCACATAAAATGACAGAGCGGGGTCAGCGGATGCTGAGGCACATAGTGTGCAGAGGTGCTACAGACCTCCAAACTTCATGTGGCCTTCAGATTAGCTCAAGAACAGTGTAGAGAGCTTCATGGAATGGGTTTCCATGGACGAGCAGCTGCATCCAAGCCTTACATCACCAAGCGCAATGCAAAGCGTTGAATGCAGTGGTGTAAAGCGCCGCCACTGGACTGAACTGGATGCTAGGACGCTTGGCATTGTGCCAAGTGTAAAGTTTGGTGGAGGGGGATTATGGTGTGGGGTTGTTTTTCAAGAGGTGGGCTCGGCCCCTTAGCTCCAGTGAAAGGAACTCTTAATGCTTCAGCAGACCAAGAGATTTTGGACAATTTCATGCTCTCAACTTTGTGGGAACAGTTTGGGGAGTTTGGCCCCTTCCTGTTCCAACATGACTGCGCACCAGTTCACAAAGCAAGGTCCATAAAGACATGGATGAGCGAGTTTGGTGTGGAGGACCTTGACTGGCCTGCACAGAGTCCTGACCTCAACCCGACAGAACACCTTTGGGATGATTTAGAGCGGAGACTGTGAGCCAGGCCTTCTCGCCCAACATCAGTGTCTGACCTCACAAATGCGCTTCTGGAAGAACGGTCAACAATTCCCATAAACACTCCTAAACCTTGTGGAAAGCCTTCCCAGAAGAGCTGAAGCTAGTATAGCTGCAAAGGGTGGGCCGACATCATATTAAACCCTATGGATTAAGAATGGGATGTCACTCAAGTTCATGTGCGTGTGAAGGCAGACGAGCGAATACTTTTGGCAATATAGTGTAAATTTAATGTAATGGATGTGGAGGAATAACAAGATTAAACAGTGACCAAATTTGGAAGTTTTTTATAAACTGAGCAACATAAAAAATGCAGGGTATCAATATTAGCTAGCATAACATTAATTAGCTCAGTAATTTTCCTGCCAGCTAATGGTAATATTTCTATCAGTAGCTCACTAATAGCTTGTGAGCTCTTTATGAACTTAAATGATACTTTTCTCAGACAAACATCTGCTCAGTGCAGTGTGAGCAACTTAAATCAAGATATTTGACAATGTCAACAATACTTTTTTAATATATACGTAAGACATGGAAACAAATTAAAACTTTTTTCCTTGAACAATGTGTCTAAACCAAGAAGCATTTACAACAATTAATTGTAATTGAAAATAAATAATTGTCTCCTGATTTATTCCCTGTTAGAAAAGCACAGAGAAGGAGAAAGCAGACAGTGTGGAGGTCTTCAGAGCTCTGGTGCACTGCATTATGAGAAGCCAGGCGGAGCTGCTTGAGGTGATGGAGGAGAAGCAGAAAGCAGCAGAGAGGCAGGCTGAAGAGTTCATTAAAGAGCTGGAGCAGGAAATCACTGAGCTAAAGAGGAGAGACACTGAGCTGGAGCAGCTCTCCCACACTGAGGACCACCTCCTCCTCCTACAGGTCAGAGTTTTCTCAAGAGTTTTTCTGTTTCTCAATAGTAATGCAGTCCATCACAGGACAGCACTCCCCATGCTGAGGGGTTTCTCCTCTCTCCTGCTGGACTGTAGGTTTACCCGTCCCTCTGCAGCCCCCCACACACCAAGAACTGGACTGACGTCAGGATTAACACTCATCTGAGGGTGGAGACTCTGAGGAGAGCTCTGACTCGGCTTCAGGAAGAGCTCAGTAAGGAGATGGAGAAGATTCCTGAGATCAGTAAGTATTAAATAATCTGTAGAATTTGTATGTTGGGGGATTCGATTTCACAAAGTCATCAAGATGCTGATACCAGAAATGAATGTTTGATACATGCGACATTTAGATACTTAATTCTGGATTATTCTTTATTTAAAACTCCCATCTACCCTCATCACTACACTGTGACATTTGGAGTTATTATTAAATTGTTAGTTTGTGGTTCATAAAAACAGGCATTTAATTCTGCAAAGTTTATCATTTAAGACAAATGATATTATGCATCACTCTTTTCCAAACAGATATGAAGAGAATTCAGCAACATGCAGGTGAGTGAAGTATATGATTAAAATATACAGGTCTGCTCTATTCTATTCTGCATGTTGTTAAAATGTGTTTAAGTTGTGTGTTTTTCTCTCAGTGGATGTGACTCTGGATCCTGATTCAGCTCATCCTAACCTAATTTTGTCTGATGATGGGAAACAAGTTACATGTGGAGACACAAAACAGAATCTCCCTGAAAACCCAAAGAGATTTGATCGTTGTGCCTGTGTGCTGGGAAAGGAGGGGTTCTCCTCAGGGAGATTTTACTATGAGGTTCAGGTCAGCGGGAAGACTGACTGGGATCTAGGAGTGGTCAGAGAGTCCATTAACAAGAAGGGAGAGATTATAGCCTGTCCTGAGGATGGATACTGGACTGTGTGGCTGAGGAATGAATCTAAATATGAGGCTCTGGATTTTCCTTCTGCCCCCCTCTCCTTGAAACAAGCTCCCCAGAAGGTGGGGGTGTTTGTGGATTATGAGGAGGGTCTGGTCTCCTTCTATGATGTTGAGGCCAGCTCTCATATCTACTCTTTCACTGGTCAGTCTTTCACTGAGAAACTCTATCCTTTCTTCAGCCCTTACCTCAGTTATGGAGGTAAAAACTCAGCCCCACTGATCATCACACCTGTTAAACATCATAAATGAGGTTCTTTTTTTCTCTGTCTTTTGAAATTTTATATTTCAGAGGGCAACTAAAGGTTTTTTTAAAGAGTAAGTAAATGAAAAGTGGAACATTTCTGTTCTAGGTCAGTTATACAGTATTCTTATACTGTTTACCAACTTCTTTTAAGTAAATCAATGACCCAGAATCAAAGTCTAGAGTATCTAGGGTTAGGGTTAGCTTCAAGTTTAATTGATGAATCATGTGAAAATCACAGCACTTTTTATACACAGAAGAAACTCACACAGCACTTTGGCCTCACACCACAACTCTTCTTTTATTTGCTTTTTTCGTATGTAAATGAATGAAGGCAATGAATTAAGTTACTGTTGTTTGTGGCATTTTTCAGAAATTGCAATAAATAATACATAAACCGATTTTCAACTTCAGTTGAAAGCTATAAATAAAACAAGGAATTGTTGGTATAACCCAGAGGCTCCCTATCCTGATCCTGGAGATCTACCACACTGAAGAGCTTAGATCCAACACACATGGCTTCATATACTCAGATACCCCTGAAAACCTTCATTGCCTGCATCAGATGCAGAAGTGGCAGAAGTACACAATTCCCTTACTTAAAAATGTACTAATAATTTAGTAAAAAATACTTGAGTAAAAGTTGAAGTTTGAAATACATTCTTTACTCAAGTATTAATATAAGTATAAAAGTAAAAGCTCCCAAATGTGCGTGAAAGTAATAAGTTAAATATTTATTTAAACATCATTTCTTATTCGTTTTTATGAAAAGCATATATTTTTATTGAGAGTTTAGAGGTACATATCCATGAAACTGAGCATCCATAATGTACAGGCTCAGAGCAGGACTTGTTTTCAGACTGGGAGTTATGTGTCTTGTTGCAACGGTGGCATCCTATTACAGTACCATGTTCAAATTCAGTGAGCTCTTTAGAACAACCTATTCTTTCACACGTGTTTGTAAAGACAGACTGTATGTCTAGGTGCTTGATTTTATACCTCTTTGGCAATAGGACTGCATTCCACGAATAAGAGGTGTGTCTGAACACCGTTGTCCATATAGTGCAATTACAGAAAGAGAGAGTGAAACTGAAACACCCATTGATATATTCATGTCTTTTTAAATGGAACAACTGTACAGTCCAATTCATTTTCTTTTTCTCAAAAAAACATTTATGAAAAGATGAAGATAAACTGAACGTGCAGCTTCAAAACTGCAGCATCTTCTTCAAAGTGTTTATTTCAGTGAAAACAGTTAAATTGCTCGTTTCCACATGAAGTAAATTTGTAGGTTGAACTGATGAGCCGTTCTTTACAGTGAGACTCTTCAAAACTGTAAATAAATATCTTCTTATAAAAGAGCTGAAGGACGCACTAATAAAGGTTTCTCAGTGTTTTACTGAAACCTCTTACTATTAACTTTCAGTCATTTTAGATCAAAATAAGATCCTCAGACCACCAACATAACTTTAATAGCCTTTAATGGGGTCATCAGTCATGTTTTTATTCCAGCTGACCAGCAGCACAACTAACTACACAACTGTTTGATGTGTTGAGCAAAAGCTGCATATTGAGATGCTGTAATTGAGTTGGTGAATATCTGCCACCTGCTGGCCAAAACCTGCAAGTACAACAAACTATCACCATGCATACATGGGAGTGGCCTCATGACGTCACTCAGGAGAAACGAAACTCATGCAGAGCTGCTTCATAAACAGAATTCAGTTCTTCCAGCAGGACACAGTTTCCAGTTTGAAGGTTCTCCAGTCAGGAAACTCAGTTAAACTCTACAGATCAACTCTGAAGAAGCAGAAAAGCAGACCAAAGGAGAGAAAGTGAAAGTGGTAATGTGTCTAAGTTTCTTACTGTCTGTTACTGAAAATACATCCAGATGTTCAGATCATTTCTACCATCACTGTTGTTCGTGATTTGTCTGTTATTTTATTACATTTTAAATGCTGTAAGTCTGTTAGTAGTATTTACTTTTGAAGCTGTGATCATTTGTTCAGCTACAGATTCATGATTAACAGGTAGAATGTGAATCTGATCAGTCAGACTAATGTGACTGATTTAAGATGAGTACATACTTCATGAGAATACGGCTTCACATCATTATTGTTTTGACTAAGAATTGTCATAAAGAATGTAGGAAGTTTTCTTTGGTCTCAAATCTCCCTCATGGTGTCTCTGTGTCTCCTCTGTCAGTCATGTCTTCCTCCAGCAGTCTCCTGTCTGAAGATCAGCTCCAGTGCTCTATCTGTCTGGATGTGTTCACTGATCCAGTCTCGACTCCATGTGGACACAACTTCTGCATGGTCTGTCTCAAAGAGTGCTGGGACAGCAGTTCACGCTGCCAGTGTCCAGTTTGTAAGGCAGAATTCTCCAGAATGCCTGAACTGTCTGTGAACACGTTCATCTCTGGACTGGCTGCTCAGTTCAAGAAGTCAGTTCAGGTCAAATCCAGCAGAGCTCCAGAGAAACGACCCTCCAAACCTAAAAAGGTTCTGTGTGACTCCTGCAGTGATGAAAAGCTGGAGGCTGTAAAGTCCTGTCTGGACTGTGGAGTATCTTACTGTGAGACTCATCTGATGCCTCATAAAACTGCAATTAAACTCAAGAAGCACAAACTGATGGACCCTGTGGAGAACCTGGAGGACTACATCTGCCAGAAACATGAGAGACCCCTGGAGCTGTTCTGTAGAGATGACCAGACGAGTGTGTGTCAGTCCTGCACTGAAGGAGACCACAAGACAGCACTGTTCCTATAGAGGAGGAGAGTGGAGAGAAGAAGGTGAGAGACGTTTAGACAGAATTATTAATCCTGTCTCCTGCTGTTGCATTAAAAATTCTTATATGAATGAGGGCTTATAATTTGTCTTTTTATCTTAGATTCAAATTGGAACAACACAGGCAGAAGTTCAGCAGATGATCCAGGACTGACTGAAGAAGATTGAGGAAATCAGTCACTCTGCTGAGCTCAATAAAGTGAGTCTGAACTGAATCTCTCTGAATATTTACTATGTAGGTGTTCACAATGACACAGAAAGAAAATTAGTTGGTCAAACTGCATATAATATTTACAATTAATTTCAACTCAGAAAACTCAGAATACTAATCATAACAAATCATCAGTCTTTTTCCTCGTGGACCTCACAGTGCATTAGATGCATTTGATACTGTAGATAACTGATGTTGGACCGACTTAAAAACTAGATTGGAATGTCTAGAAAGGTTCTGAAATGGTTTTACACAAATATAACTGACAGTGCTACATTTGCATCTGCAAAGTATGACATTTACTGTGGACTACCTGTGGAGTACCTCAAGGGTCTATGGTGGGGACACTTTCATTTTTCTTATACATGCTATTCAACTCTGTTATTAGTTATTATCAACATGGAGTCAACTCCACAGCCATAGACTACATGCTGCTTTACATTTCTGTTGCACTCAGGGGTGGCGTAATCAATCCTGGGTTCTTGGGCATGAAATTTAGCATCAGGCTAATGAGCAAAGTATGATATAGTTTAATGTGCAAGACCTGGGTGCTGTTTTTCACTCTGACCACTCTGTTGTAGGTCCTATATTGACAGCATTAGTAGAACTTTGGAAACATTCCCAACAGGCCTTTTCTCACACTGCATGATGCTAAAACACTGACTCATGTTTTTCTTTCATTTAGATTATTGTAAAGCACTGTTCACTGTTTGTTACCCAAAAATGGCCAGACGAAGTATAGCTGGTACACAATTGAGTACTTTAGCACTTTGAGTACTTATAAAAAATATACTTATAAAAAATAAAGGTGCTACATTTATGATGTCATTATTACTACTATTGTTTTCTCATAGGCGGCACGGTGGCGCAGTGGGTAGCGCTGTCGCCTCACAGCAAGAATGGCCTGGGTTCGATTCCCGGCCGGGCGACCAGGGTCATTTCATCACCTCCACCTCCTACAGGTCAGAGTCCCTCTGTTTCTCAATAGTAATGCAGTCCATCACAGGACAGCACTCCCCATGCTGAGGGGTTTCTCCTCTCTCCTGCTGGACTGTAGGTTTACCCGTCCCTCTGCAGCCCCCCACACACCAAGAACTGGACTGACGTCAGGATTAACACTCATCTTAGGGTGGAGACTCTGAGGAGAGCTCTGTTTTTTTTGTAAAATTTAATTTTGTGTACCTTACATTGGTTGCCAGTTAAATTCCGCATTGAGTACAAAATTCTTCTACTGACGTATAAAGCTTTGAATGGCCTTGATCCTCAGTACCTCAGTGACCTTATTTCCTATTATCAACCGACACGCCCACTTAGATCACAAGGTGCGGGCTCATTATTAGTACCCAGAATAAATAAAGTTACGTCAGGGGGAGGGGCCTTTTCATACAAAGCCCCCCAGCTTTGGAATAGCCTACCAGTCTGTGTTCGGGACTCAGACACAGCCTCTATCTTTAAGTCTAGGCTAAAAACTTACCTGTTTAGTCGAGCTTTTGGTTAATTTGTTTTTCTAACTATGTCCCTCTCATCCCCCCTCCCCTCTACCCCCCCCTTCCCCCTTCCCCTCTCTTTCCCTGAGCTGAGCGGCTGCCTGTCCTAAGAGGGTCTGACCTGAGATGCGGCCAGTGCACTGCACAGTGGTGTTAAACTGTATCCACTATACTGTTTTGTGTCTGTCCTCTTATCCGGTGTCGACCAGAGGAGGATGGGTTCCCCTTTTGAGTCTGGTTCCTCTCAAGGTTTCTTCCTCCTTTTGAGGGAGTTTTTCCTTGCCACTGTCGCCAAGGCTTGCTCACTGGGGGCGTGGACCCGGGTTCTTTGTAAAGCTGCTTTGTGACAACATCTGTTGTAAAAGGCGCTATATAAATAAATTTGACTTGACTTGACTTGAATATAAAGCTCTGGACTCTCCTGATGTCCTCCTCTCCCTGAGACAGGCTCTCCAGAAGGTGGGGGTGTTTGTGGATTATGAGGAGGGTCTGGTCTCCTTCTATGATGTTGAGGTCAGGTCTCATATCTATTCTTTCACTGGTCAGTCTTTCACTGAGAAACTCTATCCGTACTTCAACCCCTCTAACAATGATGAAGGTAAAAACTCAGCACCACTGATCATCACACCTGTTAAACATCATAAATGAGGTTCATTTTTCTACAATAAAACCTTTTTAAGTCAGAAAATATTTCAAAGCACATTAAAAAACAGAAATATAGAAAAAAATTAATACATTTTAAAAATTAACCAAGCAATATATTTCAGAAATGTACTGTAAATGCAAGAAAAATGATTAAAATGAATTAAATGAATCATGTTCAAATATTTAATTAATAAACTTAAACTAATTTTCAGACTTAAACTGTATGTTCATGTTGTTCATCTTCATTTCTAATGATTTAAAGCATGAAAGCATCAAGTTTCCATTAAATTATCAGAAAATACTTTTAGGTTTAAAAATGTTGAATTATTTACTGCTCACAGTTACATCATGAAGCTCTGAGTTAAACGATCATCCTGAGAAGTTCTGCTGATTCTGTCAGACTAGAACTTTCTCTGGAGTCTCCTCCATATTTCCAGTCTTCAGCTGTGCAGTTCCAGTTAAAGCTGTCTGAGACTGGGAGATGATGGTGTTTCATCCAGCTGTTGAACACAGTGTCTAGTTTTGGACTGTGGTTAAAAAAAACTGTAACACACAAGTTATTTTGAATATTAAAACCCATATCTTCAACTCTGAGTTTCAGCCTGGTTCTGTGGTTCCTTTGTGGTTCTTTTATTGGTTCTGGGGTTCCTGTAGTGGTTATGTGGTTCCTTTAGTGGTTCTGTGGTTCCTTTATTGGTTCTGTGGTTCCTTTTGTGGTTCTGTGTTTCCTTTATTGGTTCTGTGGTTCCTTTATTCTTTCTGTGGTTTCTTTAGTGATTCTGTGTTTCTTTTAGTGGTTCTGTGGTTTGGGACAGTAAATCAAAGACACTAATGCACAGTAACACTTCTTATCAGTGCAGTGAAGCTCCTGAGAGTCAGACAGATAAATATGAGGAAGTTTACAGTGTTTAGAAAAGTGTGTTTCACTCAGTTCTGCAGCTTTAATCATGTTTGTGTGAAGTAACAGGTGTTCAGATGTGGTTTGTGCTCCTCAGCTCAGAGCTAAAACCCATGACATCACTACCTCACTCTGTACCACAGCTGCTCTAATTCACATTCATTCAGTTCTTAACATACAACAAACAATTCTTCTTTATATCAAATTATACAAAATCACATTATATTATATTATATTATATGACATTATATTATATTATATTATATTATATTATATTGGTTTTCTTTTCAGTGCAGACCTTCAGCTCAGTGTGTTAAAAATCAATATAACCTGGGAAATGTGTCTGGAATCTTTGTACAAACAAGTAAATGAGTGTAATCTGAAGAACAGATGTTTTTTAATATAGTTGTTGGTAAAACTTTACAATACTGGTCTACAAATCAGCAAGTATGAACATTTAACTAATGCTTTAATCAAAGAACCCTTTAGTAACAGTTTGTATGTATATATATATATATATATATATATATATTTATGTTTATATTAGGGGTGGGAATCTCTAGGTACCTCACGATTCGATTACGATTCAGAGGCTGCGATGCGATTATAAAACGATTATCGATGCATCTTTTTTTTCTATACAGGATTTCTATTTTCTCACTGTGTCAGGACTGTGATCCATAATGAATTTACTTCCAATATCTTTTATTAATAAATCAAATGGAAGTGATGTGGCAAGTGAACTAGAAGGCTCTCATTCAATACTCTTGTTTGGAGCACATGAGACGCTGCTGCCACTCATTTGCGATGAAATGCGCAGTTACGGTGAAATAAGATCCAGTGGCAATGGGTGTCCACACAGCACGTTACAGCTATTCTACTCGCTTTCTTTAGTGACTTCATAACTTCGGTTTGGGTCTTGTTGTAGAGAGGAGGGGGATCTCTGTGTCAGTAAAATATCTTCGAGACGGGATGTGCAACATAGCGTTAAAGCCCTGTTTCTCAACGACTGAGAATTGGTTTGCAGACTGCAGGTCACATAGCAACGATGCGTTATTCACATTCATAAGCAGCACAGTTGGTTTCCTGGTACGTTAAATCTGCAACGAGAGACTGTCAAACACTAAAAAGTTGCGAAGCTGAAGTCGCTTCTCTTTGGAACAAGGTGGAAAATTCGAACAAGAAGCTGTAGAATGAGAAGCGACTTCAGCCTCGTAAAACAGTTGAACGTTGAGAGACATTTTACAAGAAACTGATCAACTTCTGAAGAAAAGTTTTCTGGCGGAAATTGGAGGAAAACGGCTAAAGCTAAAGCTTAAAGCAGAGCAAAGTAAGTCCGCGTTTTCGTTCATATTGTTTAACCTAACTTATACTAGGACATTCACACACACTGACACATACGGGACATTAAATGTTGTGGCTCCCAAGGTGGTTCGATTTTTGTTGAAAGGACAAAATGGCTCTTCTTATCATTTGGGTTGAGACTCCTGACCTAACCTGGCTTTAATACAGAGGGAGCCGGTCGGATTTCTCACTCATCCAGTGGTGTTTTTGTTATGTGCTGCCACAGACTGTCCAGGCGCTGCGCTTCCCCACTTACAAGTTCCAGCTTTTGTGTTCCGTCAACATTACGCTATAAATTTAATATATATATATATATATATATATATATATATATATATATATATATATATATATATAATCTCTGTTGTGATTGGTTCAATTCAGTTTTGAATGGGTGGGGCTAAACTGCTGCCGACTGTATGGACTGCTGGACGTTTGAAACTGCAGCAGTGTTTATAAACAACATCAAACAAATTTATTTTTCAAAAGTGAGGAAAAAGCTTTTCTATGATATGGACCCTTTAGATAAATCACACCTCTAATAAACCCTGTGTTCTCTCAGTAGGTTATTCAGTAAAATGTCTGAAAAATGGATTATAGAAACAATAAAGAATAAAGAGGCTGCAAGATATTTTTAATTTTTTATTTTTTATTGATGCTTTTTTTGTGTGTGTGTGTGTGTGTGTGTGTGTGTGTGTGTGTGTGTGTGTGTGTGTGTGTGTGTGTGCGTGTGTGTGTGCAATGTCTTCTTTAAGAAAGCTTTACAGAAAAATCAGCATTACAGAAAGAAATCCGGGTCCGAGCCCCCATGAGCAAGCCAGTGGCGACAGTGGCAAGGAAAAACTCCCTAAGAGCAACAGGAAGAAACCTTGAGAGGAACCAAGACTCAGAAGGGGAACCCATCCTCCTCTGGGCGACACCGGATAGCAAACATTTTAAATGTGTTTGTGTGTCAGTTTTTGTGTATGTGTGTCATTTTTTTGTTCTGTGTGAGTGTGTATGTGGGGGTGTGTGTGTGGGTGTGTGGGTGTGTGGGTGGGGGGTTGGGTGTGTGTGTGTGTGTTTGGGTGGTGTGTGTGTGTTGGGTGGTGTGTGGTGGTGGGTGGTGTGTGGGTGTTTTAGTGGTGTGTGGGTGGGTGAGGGGGTCGGTGTGTGTGTTTGGGTGGTGTGTGGGTGGGTGGGGGGTCGTGTGTGTGTGTTTGTGGTGTGTGGGTGGGTGTGTGTGGGTGGGGGGTCGGTGTGTGTGTTTTTGGGGGTGTGTGGGTGGGTGTGTGGGTGAGGGGGTCGGTGTGTGTGTGTGGGTGGGGGGTTCGGTGTGTGTGTTTATGTGGTGTGTGGGTGGGTGTGGGTGTGTATGGGTGGGGGGTTTGTTTGTGTGTGTGTGTGGGTGGGTCTGTGTGGGTGGGGGGTTGGTGTGTGGGTGGGTGAGGGGGTCGTTGTGTGTGTGTTTGGATGGTGTGTGTGGGCGTGTGTGTGGGTGGGGGTGTTCGGTGTGTGTGTGTGTGGGTGGGGGGTGTGTGGGTGTGTGTATGGGTGGTGTGGGTGTGTGTGTGTGTGTGTGGTGTGTGTGGGTGGTGTGTGTGTGTGTGTGTGTGTGGGTGGGGGTGTGTGTGTGTTTGGGTGTTGTGTTTGTGTGCATGTGTGTGTGTGGGTGTGTGTGTGCGTGTGGGGGGCCGGTGAGTGTGTGTGGTGTGTGTGTGGTGTGTGTGGGTGGGTGTGTGTGGTGTGTGTGTGTGTGTGTGTGTGTGTGTGTGTGTGTGTGTGTGTGGTGTGTGTGTGTGTGGTGTGTGTGTGTGGTGTGTGTGTGTGTGTGTGTGTGTGTGTGTGTGGTGTGTGTGTGTGTGTGTGTGTGTGTGTGTGTGTGTGTGTGTGTGTGTGTGTGTGTGGCTGTTTAGGGTGAACTCACGTTCCTCTCTCTCTTTTGTGGAATGGACCCCATTCTCTCCATCTTGTCCCCCAGACTATCAAGGTGTATGGGAGGGCATTATATCCACTATCCAACTCTTCCTGCCCCCGTCTGGGACTGACCACCTGCCTGCATTCATCACTGCAGTTCTGTCCAGAAGAACCTCAGTTTAGGGACCATGACTAGGACTAAAAGATCCACAGATTAGGGACCAAGACTAGGACTAAAAGATCCACAGTTTAGGGACCATGACTAGGACTAAAAGCTGTACCTGTACCTGTTCTGTTTTCCAATGAGGATGTTCTCTTGTCTCCTCGTGTCTCTCTGTCGTGGACTCCACTCTAGAACCTTCTGTCGTTCTTCCCTCTCTCCATCCTGTCCTCCAGAAGGTCAAGGTGTACGGGACTGCATTATATCCGCTATCCCGCTCTTCCTGCTCCCGTCTGGGATGGACAACCTGCCTGCGTTCATCACTGCAGTTCTGTCCAGAAGAACCTCTCGGAACAAAGACTTGTTGGGTTCTCTATAAAAAAAAAACGTTGAAAAGTTTAGTGACTGTGACTAGGACTAAAAGATCCACAGATTAGGGACCATGACTAGGACTAAAAGCTGTACCTGTACCTGTTCTGTTTTCCAATGAAGAAGTTCTCTTGTCTCCTCGTGTCTCTCTGTCGTTGTCTGCTGTTGAGGAGTGGACTCCACTCTAGAACCTTCTGTCGTTCTTCCCTCTCTCCATCCTGTCCTCCAGAAGGTCAAGGTGTATGGGACTGCATTATATCCGCTATCCCGCTCTTCCTGCTCCCGTCTGAGATGGACAACCTGCCTGCGTTCATCACTGCAGTTCTGTCCAGAAGAACCTCTCGGAACAAAGACTTGTTGGGTTCTCTATAAAAAGAAACATGCTTAATAGTTTAGTGACCATGACTAGGACTAGAAGATCCACAGATTAATCACTAGGACTAGAAGATCCACAGATTAGGGACCAAGACTCGGACTAAAAGAATAACAGTTTAGGAACCATTACTAGGACTAAAATATCCACAGTTTTGGGACTAAGACTAGGACTAAAAAATGAACAGTGTAGTGACCATGACAAGATCTACATGATCCGCAGATTAGGGACCATAACTAAGACTAAAAGAATAACAGTTTAGGGACCATGACCAGGACTAAAAGCTGTACCTGTACCTGTTCTCTTTTGAGCCCCTCTGCTCCTCCTCTATGTGCAGATTCTCTGCTCTCATTCTTGGCTTCATCTTGTTTGTCATTTGGTGGACGTTGGTCTTTATTATAGTTGATTTTCCGTCCTTTTCCTCTTGTTCCTCTCCTGGTTTTTCTCTTTTTGGTCTCAGCTACTTCCTCAGGAGGGTCGCTGTTCTTTACATCCATTTCAGCTAGAGAACAAAATTAGATAAATCAGTAACCAAGCCTTTCTCTGATAGTCTGTCCTGGAGCACAGAAATAGTAGCCAGCATTTAAGTTCCAACATATTTCAAATCAGTTTATCTAAATGTTATATTTACATTTATTGTGAATAACATTAACCAATGAACAGCAGTCTGGCAACCATCTGGGATAACATAGCAACGACCTAGCCACTCCATAGCAATGACCAAAACACGAAAACAAATGTAACTATTGAACCTATGAACTATTTTGGATACTTTAGCAACCCCATAGCAACACCATAGCAACCGTTTAAAATACTGTAATGTTTAATGCTATTGAAGGACACACGGCTGATGCACAAGCCGTTAGCTAACAGCTCTACATTCAGCTCACTTCTGCACTCTATCAGCACTCAACTCCAACTGACACCCAGTTCCTGTCTGATCTGACACACAAACCCCCAAAGGTGAACCAGCCCCACCTTCACATTAAGAGTCTTTGTCAGAAAAAACTCAGAGAATAACTGTAGGAGAACAATAACCCAGAAAAAACATGCAGAACATTTCTAGAACATGCTACAATATCATAAAACTACCTAGAAACAAATTAGCCACCACCTCATAGCCACCTAAAGTACCCTATCAAGTATCCATCAAAACCAGAGCCACACCAGAACTGTTCTAGTCATCATCAGAATGTTTTACAGTTCTTTCTGTCACTCACTCAGAAGGTTCTCCGTAGTTTCAGTCTCATCCAGGTAGACAGTTACTGTGTCTTTGGTGGCTTCAGTGTAAAGAGCCTTTTTACTGATCAGAGCATCTCCATATCATGTAACAGTCCTATACAAATTGAGGCCTTTTCCTAGAACCGTACATCCATGCCATTATATTTGGTGAGAACAGATGTTCCGTTGTGTTCCGACTCCAGAGTCTGAGATTTATTTCATTTACTCACCCAGAGGTTCCTCCTCAGGTTCCTCCTCAATGGTCTCCAGGGGGATGCCTATGAGGGCTTTGAGGGATTTAGTTGCCAAAATCATCCAATCCCTCGTCATCTGATTCTCTGCATTCATCAATAAATTTGATCAGTTTTCCAGCTGATTTCATTCCTGAAATATTTCCACTGACCATTTCCATTACTTACCAAAAGATCGGTCATCGCATGGCTCAGCGTGGTCCAAGTTGATGGGCTCATCTATGGCTTCTGCCTGAGCTACATCATCCTCCATCATCATCACTGTCTCTTTTTCTGCTTTCATAAAAATACAGTCAGTTTTCCAGTTTATTCATTTTTCATTATTATTTTATGTCCTTTACTCACCCAGAGGCTGGACACTCGCTGGAACGTCTTCCTCCAGCTGGATCTCCTGGAGCTCACTGGTTCCTGTTTTGTCTTCAGTGTTGCTCACCAGATTATCTTAAATTAATGAATTAAAACTAATTAGAATTCCTACTTTAACATTAATTAAATGTATTTTCTTTATGACATTAGTTCATGTCTTTACTTACCCAGCTGTTTCTCCTCAGGTTCCTCCTCAGGTTCCTCCTCAATGGTCTCCAGGGGGATGCCTATGAGGGCTTTAAGGGATTTAGTTGCCAAAATCATCCAATCCCTCGTCATCTGATTCTCTGCATTCACATCAATAAATTTGATCAGTTTTCCAGCTGATTTCATTCCTGAAATATTTCCACTGACCATTTCTTTTACTCACCAAAAGATCGGTCATCGTATGGCTCAGCGTGGTCCAGGTTGATGGGCTCATCTGTGGCTTCTGCCTGAGCTACATCATCCTCCATCGTCATCTCTGTCTCATTTTCTGCTTTCATAAAAATACAGTCAGTTTTCCAGTTTATTCATTTTTCATTAATATTTTTTATGTCTTTTACTCACCCAGAGGCTGGAGACTCGCTGATAGCGCATCATCAAATAGGATCTCCAGGAGCTCTCTGATGGCTTTAACAGCATCATCATTGGTGCTCACTAGATGATCTTGAATGAATTCAGATTAGAGCTCATATTAGCTGAATTCCTGCTTTTATATACACTAAATGTGTTACTATCATCTCACTATCTGTTCATTTCCTTTACTTACCCAGATGTTTCTCCAGTGTTTCCTCCTCAGTCTCATCAAGGTTGATGTCCATGAGTGCTTTGATGGCTTCAGCCTCCGCTTCGTCAGCCATCATCATCATCTCATTTTCTGCTTTAATACAAATAAATATGGTCAGTTTTCCAGCTCTTTCATTCTCATTGTAATATGTTTATTTCCGTTACTCACCCAGAGGCTGGACACTCGCCGTCAGAGCATCATCAAACAGGACCTCCAGGAGCTCTCTGATGGCTTTAGCTGCATCATCGTTGGTGCTCACTAGATGATCTTGAGGGAATTCAGACAGATTAGAGATCATATTAAGTTTTAATATAGACTAAATGTGTTATTATCATCTAACTATCTGGTCATTTTCTTTACTTACCCAGATGTTTCTCCAGAGGTTGCTCCTCAGAGCCCTCCAGACAGATGCTCATGATTTCATTGGTGGCTTCAGCCGCCGCTTCATCAGCCACCGTCATCTTCAATGTCTCAGCTTCTGTTTTCATAAAAATACAGTCCGTTGTAACGAACACTGAATATTATTCAGTTTGGAAAATGATTTCAAAAACACCCTCTTAAGATGTATTTTCCAGTTATTACTCTGAAATATTCAGTACTTTTTCCAAATTATTCAGTATGAAATATGAATTTTTCCATATCTCATATGAATTCAGTATTTACTATGAATCATTATGTGAGTATAGAGAATTATTCAGTCTCTGTTATGAACGTTTCATGATTATTTTGAATTTTAGTGTCTATTATAAATTATTATGTAATTACTATAAATTATTCCGTATGCACTATGAATTATTCAGCATCCACTATGAATTGTGTACTGTCCACTATGAATATTCAGTATCCATGGTGGATTATTTAGTATCTACTATTAATATTTAGTGACTACTATGAACTTTTCAGTCTTCATTATACATCATTTAGTATCTGCAATTATTTATTCAGTCTCTACTTTGAATATTTAATGACAGCTATGAATTATTCAGTACCCACTATGAATTTTACAGTGTTTACTATGAATATTTGCTGACTACTATGAATTTTTCAGTATCTACTATGAATATTTAGTGACTACTATGAATTATTCATTGTCCACTGTAAATTATTCAGTATCCACTTTGAATTATTCAGTACTTACCATGATTTGTTCAACATCCCCTATGATTTATTCAGCATCTCTTATGAATTTTTTAGTATCTGCTATGAATTAATCTGTATCTAATATGAATATTTGGTTATCACTACTTTTATTCAGTGTCTGTTATGAATATTATCTCATTAACTCACTCAGAAGCTGCTCCATGTGTGTCTCAACCTCATCCAGCAGCGTTTTCATTGGATGTTCTTTGGCTTCACCTTCCTCTTCAGTGAGGTTCTGCTGTTGTGGAGGTGCCGTGTTCTTCAGCGTCTCAGCCGAAACGCTTTGAAGGCTGCCGGACACGAGGCCTACTGGCTGGTCCAGAACATCGGCCTCCTCCTCCACATTTACTGGCTGCTGGTTTGTTTGCCTCTTTTCTTTTTCTACTTCTTCCTCTTTGTTGTTCTTCCTTTCTTTTTTCCACTGAATTTTCCATTTCCTTTCGCTCCTCTTCTTCTTTCCTTTCTTTTTCTTCTCACTCTGCCGCTCCTCCTTTCTCTCGCTGTCTGTGTCCGAGTCCTCATGGACTCGGCAGCACAAGAACCAGAGGCAGCTCATTGTAGCAGCTGATCTCTTCGCGGCTCCACACGGAATGTTGTGAAACAGCCGTGTGACGGAACTTATCTGCATCACCTTTATGACATCACACCCTGTAGCCTTTAGTCCATTATGACGTCAGAGCACAACTTCAAACATCATTCTACATCTATTACTCTCACTGCTGACCAGTGAGGGAGAAGCTACAGTCAAGTGGCCCCAATGTGCTAAATTATAGTGAAGTGCTGTTTAATCACTCAGTTCACCCCAATATTTACCACATAATATGAATTAGGGGAGTTTCTGCTCACTGACAACTTTAAGACAACTTTCGTCACCTTTGAAAAGTTTATAAAATAAAATTTGTTCTTCTTGAATTCTTCTCGTCTGAATTTACTATAAGCAGAGGTTTATAAAGTTTTTAAATTAATGCTTACATAACCTTTCAAAGTAAAATATGGAATAAAAATATGTCTTATTTTTCATGTGATTGAGGGAGACCGAGCTAGAGGATGGAGCAAAAATTGAGAAAATAAAAAAAACTCCCTGCTAAAAACAAATAAACACACAAAAACACTCTGATCACTAAGAATGAATGAAATGAACCTTTTTTAGCCAACTGTGTCTGAACACATCGGAATTAGACCTCCGCATTTAACCCACCCGTGCAGTGAAACACCACACACACTAGTGAACACACACACACACACTAGGGGGCAGTGAGCACACTTGCCCGGAGCGGTGGGCAGCCCTTTCCACGGCGCCCGGGGAGCAGTTGGGGGTTAGGTGCCTTGCTCAAGGGCACTTCGGTCACGTGCTGTCAGCTGAGGGGATCGAACCGGCGACCTTCACGGTCACAAAGCTGGATTTTCGCATCGCTCAGTGTGTCGCGTTGCTGATGCTGTAGTCGGTCATGCTAAGCTAAGTTCGTATTGACATACATGCAGCGAGCTGAACACCAGCGGTATAAATGCGTTTGAACGTGTTCTTCTAACTGTAGCAGTGAGACGGTGAACCGAGACTGAGCTGTATTTGAGAGATCTGTCGACTTTCAAGGAGTTCATGTGAGTTTTCTGGCGCGTGTGGTCGCAGCCTGTGCTCGCGCTGCAGAAGTTGATCCTTTCAGCGCTGCGTGAGGCGGTTTTCTTCATTTTCACTGTAGAAACTGAAAATACTGTAAATAAGAGCAGTTATTTGTGAATTACTTCGGTTAAAGTTTGTGTTGATGTTTACAGAGGCTTTGAAACTCGAATCTAACAGTGATTTATGACCTTACATTAAATTCACAAACTGTCATCACCACTGAGCAGCTTTTCAGTCGGCAGCTGTGACAGAAGAACCTTTACAGACTGGAATCCAAACCTGGAATCAGCCAGAAATGAACCCAGTACCATTCGCCAAACGTGTAGTCTGATCTTCAGAGCCTGAACAAATCG
This sequence comes from Colossoma macropomum, assembly GCF_904425465.1. NCBI lineage: Eukaryota > Metazoa > Chordata > Actinopteri > Characiformes > Serrasalmidae > Colossoma > Colossoma macropomum. The sequence continues at coordinate 6,808,758 of NW_023494805.1, forward strand.
GACTGAGCCATAAAACTGCTGCAATATCAAGTTTAGCTCAGTTTTGTCAATTTTTGCCAGATCAGTATTGATGTTGTTTTGTTCCAGCCAGTCTGTAAAGCATCTTACAGCCCGTTTTGTTTGGCAAATGGTATTGGGTTCATTTCATGTTTAGCTGTTCTTCTGTCTCAGCTGCCGACTGAAAAGCTGCTCAGTGGTGATGACAGTTTGGGAATTTAGTGTCTTCTCATCTTCAGAGTCTGACCAAATCGGCTGTCGGTCAAATGTGACCTTAAAAGTGTCCATTTTCTGTTTGTGGCAAAGTAAGAAGAAAAAACGTTCAAATGTCTTGAGCGTCTCCTACAGCTGTCAAAGTCGTTGCTTAGCAACAGTATCTCAGCGGAGTGATGCAGTGTAAAAAACTGTGATGTTATGGTGAAATAACAGCACAGTTAGAACGCTTCTCAACCAATCAGCTTGCGTGGCTGGAACTAACTGTTGTATAATAATAGTATAGTATATTTAGACCTGTTATAGTGATAACAAATTATGTTTCTAATGCTCTTTTGACTTTTTGATACCAACAACTCACTAAAAGATACTTAAAATATTAAAAGTTAGAATAATCATATTTTTATGAAAGCAACACACACATCTCTGCTACAAACGAACTCCTAAACTTTGTTTCTAGCTCCTACCGTTCAGTACAATTAAAAATGATGGGAAGCGCAAGGTTACAGTTAACCCCATGGGTGGGTTCACTGTAACAGACAGAGGGTCATGAAAAGTCTGAAGAATCAGTGCAAAGTTAATTCAGTATAATTCTGTGTTGTATGAAACAGATATATTTTCAATAAAGTTTGAACAAACTGCATTATATATTATCATCTATAAGACTTTTAAATGAGCTGAATGGAGATTAATCACATACAAGTGGACCTTAAGCGCTTATCTTCACTGAACTCATTTAAAGTTTTTGATGTGATCAATTAAAGAAACGTGTTTTAGTTTAATGCTGGTTTATTTCCAGCGTTGCTGCAGCAGAGAAGATGCCTGACTGTGCAAACTCTCTCGAACGTGCTGAGATGTTATTATAAACACAATCTGGATGTTTGGTGTAATTTTGTTGCATTCATAAAAAATCAGAAAATGAAAAAGTGAACTGAGGAGAAAAGTTTGCTAAACTGCCTTAGGAATCAAAATAACTTGGTGAAAAATACTGGCCTGTGATTTGGATCTAATAATGAGATTCATGACATGTTTGTCCACCGTACAGTTCTGTGATTATGCATTTTGGCCCTTAGTTACTGAATAATATGCAGCAGATTCCAAACGATTTATATGAGACATTGAATAATTCATAGTAGATAATGATCGATTTAAATTGATTGTTGAAGGTTTATAGCAATTACTGAAAAATTAGAGTAGACGCTGAATAATTTATAGTAGACACTGAATAATTTATAGTAGACACAGAATGATTTATAGTAAGCAGTCATTCATAACAAGCATTAGCTGATAAAGAAGCAGGATTACATTCAGTGCAGCTGGGAGGCATTTTGTGGATAATTAATGTAACAGAGTGTTTTTGTGATCATAACCCAGCCAAAAGTTCTGAACGCAGACATTTTGGGCCCCTTAATCAAAGACACAAACAATAAGTCCAGTCCAGCAAGACCTGATGTAACAGTGCAGAATCCTCCCAGAGTCAAGTTCATTATAATAGTAACAACAGATGTGTAAATAGGTGTATTTGCATTATGTATTATATATGTGGTGGAGAATTCACACCCAGCACTGCCTCACTGTGCTCACTACAGTGCTGTGAGCATTTTTCACACTGACTTCAACAACTACTCATCAGGTGAACAGTACAGAACAGTCACAGTGACCCAATAACGTCAAAACTTAAGTCATTTTACAGTTAAGTTTATTGATACAGATGTTTCAGACTCTTCATTTCATTTAATCAAATATCTGATTCAGTGATGCGTTCACAAGTGAACTTTATCATCTTCTCCATCAGTGAGACTCAGAGATTCAGTCAGAGCGAGTTTAGTGGGATTACTGCAACATGCAGGAGTGCAAAACCACAACAGCGGCAAAGTGAAACACAGGACTGAATTTCCCAAACTGCGTATAAAGATGATGTAAACTTCACTGAAACTGTAGTTGAAATGACTCCCCTTTGAGCACAGAGGCATCTTTGGTTAAGGTGTTTGTGTTCAGCTGATGGTGAGGCTCACAGACCAATCCAAACCAGACGTTCTTTTTTATTTGCTTTTAGCTTTGGAAATGAGTCGAATCAGGAATTGGCGTATGGAGTGTCTCCTTTTAGAACCGTATCTGGAGACAGTAAACGCTGGCGTGCTGAGAACTGAAAGCTTGGCCAAGATAACTGTGTTCCACATAGTAAGCATCACAGAAAAGCACAGATAAACAGCAAAGTCAAGCTTATTTTACACTCTGCTCGTCTAGATTTAATGTAATAAACCTTTAATTTAGTGAATTTAGCATCTTTGGTACCAGCTAACTAACTCTTCACAAAGTCACTGATTGTTCTGTGGTTCCTTCAGTGGTTCTGAGGTTCCGTTGGTGTTTCTGTTGTTTGGAACAGACAATCAAGGCACTAATGAACACTGTCCAGCCACTATGCTAGGAACACCATGCTGATACTGGGTTGGACTCCTTTTGCACTCAGAACAGCCTGAATTATATGTGGCAGGGATTCAAGAAGGAGCTGGAATCTCCTGTTCTACCACATCCTAAAGGTGCTCTATTGGATTCAGATCTGTGGAGACCACTGAAGTTCCCTGAACTCGTTGTCATGTTCAGTTTGAAATGACTCAGGCTTTGTGATAATCTGTGTTATCATGCTGGATCCATCAGATTCTGTAAGACTAGAACTTTCTCTGGAGTCTCCTCCATGTTTCCAAACTTGCAGTGTTGTGGTTATAGTTAAAGCTGGGAGATTATGGTGTTTCATCCTCCTTTATATCATCTGTGAATTTAGCAAACAGGAAATTGAGTCTGTATATCTCCACCATAGTCATCATCACCCTCATCATCATCTTCTTAAACTGCTTAATCCAGATAGGGTCACGGTATGAGTTGGGAGAGGTTAGCAGTTCCCAGGCGACGCTGCCCCCCACAACTTCCTCCAGCTCATCCCGGGGCACTCTAAACTGCTCCCAGGCCAATTTGGAGATATAATCCCTCCAGTGGGTCCTAGAACGACATTGGGGCCCTGTCTCCACCGGGAGGCGGCTAGGGGGCATCCTGAAACTTGAACATGACCCGTCAACACCACAAATAAAGTATTTACTTAAGAATTTTCAGATGAATTAATGAAGAATTTTACTGGATTATGGAAAAACTTGGTTATTCACTTTCCATACATTTTGAGATTAAAATCAGACACTCAGCAAACCAGCATAACTAGCATGAAGTGTGTAATATATTATAGAATTGTTAAATTATATTAACATATTTTCCCACGGATGAATGACTTATTTATACATATTTACATATTTGTTTTGATATATTAGAAAAAGCAGATTGGGATGCTGTAATTCAGCTGGTAAATATCCGCCTCCTGCTGGCCAAAACCTGCAAGTACAACAAACCACCGTCATGATAAAGCGGGAGTGGCCTCATGACGTCACGCAGGAGAGACGAAGGTAATGCAGAGCTGTTTCATAAACAGAATTCAGTTCGTTGCAACTGGACACGATCTTCAGTTTGAAGGTTCTCCATTCAGGAAACTCAGTTAAAGATAAACTGAAGAAGCAGAAAAGCAGACCAAAGGAGAGAAAGTGAAAGTGGTAATGAGTCTAAGTTTCTTACTGTCTGTTACTGAAAATACATCCAGATGTTCAGATCATTTCTGTCCATCACTGTTGTTCGTGTTTTCTCTGTTATTTTATTACATTTTAAATGCTCTAATTCTGTTAATTGTATTTAACATTTGAAGCTGTGATCATTTGTTCAGCTACAGATTCATGATTAACAGGTAGAATGTGAATCTGATCAGTCAGACTAATGTGACTGATTTAAGATCATTACACTTCCTAAGACCCTTATTGTTTACATTAATAGAAACATAAAAAAAAAACACAACACTTTATACGCATTGACTAAGAAAGATGTTGGAAGTTTTCTTTGGTCTCAAATCTCCCTCATGGTGTCTCTGTGTCTCCTCTGTCAGTCATGTCTTCCTCCAGCAGTCTCCTGTCTGAAGATCAGCTCCAGTGCTCTATCTGTCTGGATGTGTTCACTGATCCAGTCTTGACTCCATGTGGACACAACTTCTGCATGGTCTGTCTCAAAGAGTGATGGGACAGCAGTTCACGCTGCCAGTGTCCAGTTTGTAAGACAGAATTCCCAACAAGACTTGAACTGTCTGTGAACACGTTCATCTCTGGACTGGCTGCTCAGTTCAAGAAGTCAGTTCAGGTCAAATCCAGCAGAGCTCCAGAGAAACCTGACAAATCTCAGGTTCTCTGCGATGCCTGCTGTGAAAAAAGTGCAGCTCTGAAGTCCTGCCTGATCTGTATGGCCTCTTACTGCAAGACTCATCTGGAACCTCATGAGAGAATCGCTTCATTCAGGAAACACAAACTGATGGACGCTGTGGAGAACCTGGAGGACTACATCTGCCAGAATCATGAGAGACCCCTGGAGCTGTTCTGTAGAGACGACCAGACGTGTGTGTGTCAGCTCTGCACTGAGACAGACCACAAGACTCACAGCACTGTTCCTATAGAGGAGGAGAGTGGAGAGAGGAAGGTGACGGACACTCAAAGAAATTTTAACTCTTCTCTGTTGTTTTTGCATAAGGAAAGTTATTCTAATTAATGCATGGAATTGTTGTAATTTGTCTTTTTTATAGACTCAGCTGGGAAAGACACAGGCAGAAGTTCAGCAGATGATCCAGGACCGACTGAAGAAGACTAAGGAAATGAAAGAGTCTGTAGAGCTCAGCAAGGTGAGTCTCAACTGAATTTCAACATGTCTTTCTCTATGAAAAAAAATCAGGTCAGGTTTTATATCAGCTCACATTACAGAAACAATTCCAACAAAAGTTGTCAGTGACGAATGACAGAATAGTTAGGAAAATACAGTATCAGTGCTCGTCTTCTTGAACATGCTGTATTTGACATCCTAAATCAGTACAGACTGGACTGTCTGGAAATGTTCTGAAGTGATATTACTTGTACATACAACCCCATTTCCAAAAAAGACGGGCCGCTGTGCAGAATATAAATAAAAATAGAATGCAATGATATGTAAATCTCATAGACTCGTATTTTATTCACAATAGAACATAGAACACATATCAGATACTGAAAGTGAGACATTTTACCATTTCATGAAAAATATTAACTCATTTAGAACTTGATGGCAGCAACGCATCTGAATAAAGTTGGGACAGGGCCGTGTCTACCATTGTGTAGCATCCCCTCTTCTTTTAACAACAGCCTGTAAACATCTGGGAAGTGAGGAGACCAATTGCTGCAGTTTTGGGAGAGAAATTTTGACCCATTCTTGTCTGATGTAGGATTCTGTCTGCTCAACAGTCCTTTACTGTACTTTGCCAGATTTTTTGTTTCATGATGCTCCACATGTTTCCTATTGGTGAAAGGTCTGGACTACAGGCAGGTCTGTTCAGCACCTGGACTCTTCTTCTGCAAAGCCATGCTGTTGTGGTGGATGCTGGTGTAGTTTAGCATTGTCTTGCTGAAATATGCAAGGCCTTCTTTGAAAAAGACACTGTCTGGATGGCAGCACATGTTGCCAAAACCTGTATATTTCGTTCAGCATTAATGGTGCCTTCACAGATGTGCAGGTTACACATGCCATGTGCACTGATGCTCCACCATACCATCATGGATGCTGGCTTTTGAACTGTGTGCTAATAATAAGCTGGGAGGTTTTTAGCGTGGAGGATGCAGTGTCTATGATTTCCAAAAAGAATTTCAAATTTTTATTCATTAGACCACAGGACACTTTTCCACTTTGCCTCCATGTCAAATGTGCTTGGGCCCAGAGAAGTTGCCAGCGTTTCTGGATACTGTTCATATATGATTTCTTCTTTGCATGATACAGCTTTAACTTGCGTTTATGGATTGCACGGTCCATCCAGTATTGACCATCAGCCTTGTCCCTTGTGTACAAGGATTTTTCCAGATCCTCTAAATCTTTTTGTAACGCGACACAACGACGCAGACGCTTGCAGATAAAAGGTGAATGAGAGGCTTTACTAGTGAAGACAGAATCCACAAACGTAGTCAGGTCACAGGCAATAGTCAGATCCAGAAAAGACAAAATACACAAAAACACAAACATAACCAAGCAAAAGTATCCAAAAAGGGGTCAGGCAAAAGGCAGGTCAAAACACACAGCAGAAAGGTCAGAATAGGAACAGACAGTCAGAAATAAACGCTCAGTAGCTCTGTGAGAAGAAGCAATACCTCGCAAAGAGACTAACTACAAGCCTGGGCTTTAAGCTGAACTAATCAGGGAAGAACAGGTGAAAACAATCAGTACTCTGGGGAACTGGAGCGCTGGTTGGAGCGCAAGAGTGAGGCTGGCGTCACGTGATCTCCCAGAGGATTCTGGGAGATGGAGTCCAAAGAGAGTTCAGAGCCTACAGGAGTCGTGACACTTTTGATGATATTATGTACTATACATAGTGGGATATCCAAAGTCTATGCAATTTTACATTGAGGAACATATTTCTGAAATTGTTTCATAATTTTTAGATGCAGTTTTTTTTGGATTGGTGAACGTTTGCCCATCTTTGCTTCTGAGAGACTCTCTAAAATGCTCTTTTTATACCCCGTCATATGAGTTAGTCCAGAGGACACATTGTCCATCAATTCCAAAAAAATTTCAAATGTTGATTCGTTGGACCACAGGACACTTTTCTACTTCCCCTCAGTCCATTTTAAATGAGCTTGGGCCCAGAGAAGGTGGCGGTGTTTCTAGATTTTGTTTATGTACAGTTTGTTCTTTGCTTTTTAGAGTTTTAACTTGCATTTGTGAATGAACTGTGTTCACAGACAGTGTTTTTCAGAAGTGTTTCTAAGTCCATGCAGTGATTTCCACTATAGAATCATGTCTGTTTTTAATGCAGTGCTGCCTGACAGCCCAAAGATCACGGCCAGCAAAAACTGGTTTTTGGCCTTGTCCCTTACATACAGAGATTTCTCCAGATTCTCTGAATCTTTTAAAGATATTATGCACTGTAGATGATGAAAAGCAAAAGTTCTTTGCTATTTTATGTTGAGAAACGTTATTCTTTAATTGTTGCACTGTTTGATCATGCAGCCTTTCACAGAGTGGTGAATCTCTCCCCCTCTTTACTTCTGAAAGACTCCACCTCTCTGAGATGCTCTTTTATACCCAGTCATGTTACTGATCAATCAACCACTAGGTGTTTTTTAGCATTACACAACTTAACCATGTTGCTGGCATCAAATTCAAAATAGGCATATATTTTTCAAAAAACAATAAAATTTGTCAGTTTCAACATTTGCAATTACATTTCTGTTGCACCTGGTGAGCTGTTGATCTATTGGTTACTGCTTATCCAGTATAATGAGCTTTTATAAAACCTTCTAATATGTAAATATTTTAACTTAATGCTTCTAAACTGTGGAATTCTCTCCTGCAAGACATTCCTCAGATATCCTTAGTTAAAAATGAAGCTCAGAATGGCTTTTTCTGCATTAAAATTCCTTGTTTTACTCACAATTTGTTTCTTCCTTGTATAAGTGTTTTACTTTCTTTATTATTCTCTATTGTTCTTTTATGGTAATTTTTATTTTTATTGTCTCCTGTTAGAAAAGCACAGAGAAGGTGAAAGCAGACAGTGTGGAGGTCTTCAGAGCTCTGCTGCGCTGCATTGAGAGAAGCCAGGCGGAGCTGCTTGAGGTGATGGAGGAGAAGCAGAAAGCAGCAGAGAGGCAGGCTGAAGAGTTCATTAAAGAGCTGGAGCAGGAAATCACTGAGCTAAAGAGGAGAGACACTGAGCTGGAGCAGCTCTCCCACACTGAGGACCACCTCCACCTCCTACAGGTCAGAGTCCCTCTGTTTCTCAATAGTAATGCAGTCCATCACAGGACAGCACTCCCCATGCTGAGGGGTTTCTCCTCTCTCCTGCTGGACTGTAGGTTTACCCGTCCCTCTGCAGCCCTCCACACACCAAGAACTGGACTGACGTCAGGATTAACACTCATCTGAGGGTGGAGACTCTGAGGAGAGCTCTGTCTCAGCTTCAGGAAGAGCTCAGTAAGGAGATGGAGAAGCTTGATGAGATCGGTAAGTATTTACTGGTCAGTAAGACGTTTAGATGTTCAGCAGAAATGAGAATTCAGGAAGTCGTTAAGATCCTGATACCAAATATGAATGTTTAGTAAATGAGGCATTTAGATATTTAATCATGATTTTTTTAAATCTATTAATACGCCCATCCATGTTTATTACTACACTGTGTCATTTGGTCTTAATATTAAAATTCTGGTTTGTTTTTCATACTTATCAGTATTTAATTAAGTACAGTTTACAATATAATAACAAACACTATTGTCGATTATTCTTTTCCAAACAGACCTGAAGAGAACTGAACAATATGCAGGTGAGTGAGCTCTCACTGATCACATAGTGCAGTCATATGCACGTTTTTATTAAATTACTGTTTTGTTGATTTTCTAAGTGAAAATAAATCAACACGTCCTCCACAGAGAACAAAGTTAATATGGCATTTTTCTGATAATTTTAGTGTGTGTTGTCTGTTCTTTGTTGAGTTTTGGGAAAAAAAATAATATACAATATAAAAATGTTCCATAACTGTTACTCAGGCCACGTTTTATTTTTTTACTTTTTTTAATTTGTGTTCTCTGCAGAGAACGTGTTAAATTATTTTCACTTAGAAAATCAACAAAACATGAAATTTGACAAGGGGTGCCCAAACTTTTGCATATGTATATATGAGTAAACATTTATGTATCTGTTCCATTAATGTTGTGAGTTGATAAACTGGTTTTAAACTGTGTGTTTCTCTCTCAGTGGATGTGACTCTGGATCCTGATTCAGCAAATCCCTTCCTCATCCTGTCTGATGATGGGAAACAGGTCACATGTGGAGACACAGAACAGAATCTCCCTAAAAACCCAGAGAGGTTTGATTATTGTGTCTGTGTTCTGGGAAAGGAGGGGTTCTCCTCAGGGAGATTTTACTATGAGGTTCAGGTCAAAGGAAAGACTGACTGGACATTAGGAGTGACCACAGAGTCCAGTAACAGGAAGGGAGAGATTACACTGAGTCCTGAGGATGGATACTGGACTATATGGCTGAGAAATGAGACTGAATATACAGCAGCAGAATCTCCCTATGTCCGCCTCTCCTTGAAACAGGCTCCCCAGAAGGTGGGGGTGTTTGTGGATTATGAGGAGGGTCTGATCTCCTTCTATGATGTTGAGGTCAGATCTCATATCTACTCTTTCACTGGTCAGTCTTTCACTGAGAAACTCTATCCATATTTCAACCCCTCTGACAATGATGGAGATAAAAACTCAGCACCACTGATCATCACACCTGTTAAACATCATAAATGAGGTGATTTTCTCTAATAAAACCTTTTTTATGTCACAAAATAATTTCAAACTGCGTAACAACATAGTTTTGAAAATACTTTACACAGTGAACGAGTAAATAAATGATCAAAGTAACAGATTATTACATAAATAGATGGAACACACTTTCACTAAGCTTGGACAAGGGTGTTGTAAGTCAGTAATACATTGTTATAATAGTGCTTATTACACATTTTAATTAAACACTGATGACATTAAAGTGCACAATGTCAGTTTGACTGATGAATGACGCTGGAATCAGTAGATGTTAGATGTTAAGGCTGTAGTAACTCAGTGTTTAGTGGGTCTGTAAGCAAGAAATGTCTAATTAAAAAGTTCAGTGGAAAAACTGTACAGCAGAGAAAACAAACCAATGATTCTCATCCAAATACAGCTTCACTTCTCACTCAAAGCCCAGAAACCAAACTGATGATCTCTTATTTTGGACATAATATTTATTTTGGAGAAGAAAGAGTTCATTGGAAAGGATGAATATGCTGGAAACAGATGAAGATGATGGAGGGGAGAGAACTGTGAGCGACGAGATGGATAGAGATAATTATAACGCATGAAGACCAAAACAGAAGAGACACTGGAGAAACACCATCCATACGATCACCAGGAGTCAGAATCAACATGACTGCACTCAATAATAATAATAATAATAATAATAATAATAATACTGTATTTGTGTTTTTAAAGTTGTTCAGGCTGAAGTGTCACTGATCTTTACAGATCATAGATCATCTCTTCATCAACCACCTGAAAGAGAGAACATCTGTACAGCTGTGTTGAATTATTTATGTCTTAAGGAATAAAACAGTTTGTGTTTATGAGAGAATGAAAGTTTGTACAGCAGGTTTAACTGAACTCAGCTCTGTGTTTAAATGATTAAACACTGATAGACTTTTCTTGTGTGAGTCTGTAAAGAAGTGAACAGCTGAATAGAGGAGCTGCTGCTTTTAGCTCAGTAATATTTTAATAGATTTAGTTTAATGTTGTTTGTCTCTAAATGGGAGCTAAAAGAAAAGCTCACAGTGTTTGTACAGAGCTACGTACCTTTATTCATACACATCAGAGCCTCACAGGACTGAATAGAGCTGTTAGAGCTGAGCAGATGGTGAATGAAGCAGTCTGGAATAATCCTGTTCAGCATGTAGAGCTGAGTAGAGCTGTAAAGACACATTAACACAATCTGACTGAGTGAGAACTGTAGACAAGCACATTATAGTGTTATGAAGAGCTAGAAAACTTTTCTTTTATATATTTAGCTTCACTCAGAACAGAATCAGGGGGCAGAACCAAAACCTGTATTTGGAATTTTCTTTTTCTCAAAAAATATTGAAGAAAAGATGAAGATAAACTGAACATGCAGCTTCAAAACTGCAGCATCTTCTTCAAAGTGTTTATTTCAGTGAAAACAGTTAAATTGCTCGTTTCCACATGAAGTAAGTTTGTAGGTTGAACTGATGAGCCGTTCGTTTACAGTGAGACTCTTCAAAACTGTAAATAAAATATCTTCTTATAAAAGAGCTGAAGGACGCACTAATAAAGGTTTCTCAGTATTTTACTGAAACCTCTTACTATTAACTTTCAGTCCATTTTAGATCAAAATAAGATCCTCAGACCACCAACATAACTTTAATAGCCTTTAATGGGGTCATCAGTCATGTTTTATTCCAGCTGACCAGCAGCACAACTAACTACACAACTGTTTGATGTGTTGAGCAAAAGCTGCATATTGAGATGCTGTAATTGAGTTGGTGAATATCTGCCACCTGCTGGCCAAAACCTGCAAGTACAATACACAATAACCATGCATACATGGGAGTGGCCTCATGACGTCACTCAGGAGAAACGAAACTCATGCAGGGCTGCTTCATAAACTGAATTCAGTTCTTCCAGCAGGACACAGTTTCCAGTTTGAAGGTTCTCCAGTCAGTTAAACTCTACAGATCAACTCTGAAGAAGCAGAAAAGCAGACCAAAGGAGAGAAAGTGAAAGTGGTAATGAGTCTAAGTTTCTTACTGTCTGTTACTGAAAACACATCCAGATGTTCAGATTGTTTCTGTTCATTGTTCTTGTTGTGTCAGTTAATTTCCTTACATTTTTAAACTGATCTGTTATTTGTATTTAACATTTGAACCAGTGATGGTTTGTTTCTACAGAGTTGGTGTTTAAGAGAGAATGTGAATCTGATCAGTCAGATGAATGTGATTGATTGAAAATGAATACACTGACTTTGAATGGCTTTTTTGTTCACGTTATTTTTGTTTTGGCTAAAAATTGTCATGAAGAAAATAGGACGTTTTTTTGGTCTCAAATCTCCCTCATGGTG